>NC_056441.1:25466026-25483526 GCF_018296145.1 Oncorhynchus tshawytscha
GCAGTATGGGAGAGGAGAGAATGATACATTATGTATGCACGCAGTATGGGAGAGGAGATGAGAAGAGAGGGACAGGAGAGGAGAGAATTATACATTATGTATGCAGGCAGTATGGGAGAGGAGATGAGAAGAGAGGAGAGGGACAGTGAGGGAGAGAATATGAGAGAGGGACCTTGAGGGAGAGAAGAGGAGAGAGGGACCCTGAGGGAGAGAAGAGGAGAGAGGTACAGTGAGGAGGAGAAGAGGAGAGAGGGACCCTGAGGGAGAGAAGAGGAGAAAGGGACAGTGAGGAGGAGAAGAGGAGAGAGGGACCCTGAGGGAGAGAAGAGGAGAGGGACAGTGAGGGAGAGAAGAGGAGAGAGGGACAGTGAGGGAGATAAGAGGAGAGAGGGACCCTGAGGGAGAGAAGAGGAGAGAGGGACCTTGAGGGAGAGAAGAAGGACAGTGAGGGGAGAAGAGGAGAGGGACAGTGAGGGAGAGAAGAGGAGAGAGGGACCCTGAGGGAGAGAAGAGGAGAAAGGGACAGTGAGGAGGAGAAGAGGAGAGAGGGACAGTGAGGGAGAGAAGAGGAGAAAGGGACAGTGAGGGAGAGAAGAGGAGAAAGGGACAGTGAGGGAGAGGAGAGGAGAGAGGGACAGTGAGGAGGAGAAGAGGAGAGAGGGACAGTGAGGGAGAGAAGAGGAGAAAGGGACAGTGAGGAGGAGAAGAGGAGAGAGGGACAGTGAGGGAGAGAAGAGGAGGGAAAGGGACAGTGAGGAGGAGAAGAGGAGAGAGAGGGACAGTGAGGAGGAGAAGAGGAGGAGAGGGACAGTGAGGAGGAGAAGAGGAGAAAGGGACAGTGAGGAGAAGAGGAGAGAGGGACTGTGAGGGAAGAGAGAAGAAGGACAGTGAGGGAGAGAAGAAGGAAAGTGAGGGGAGAAGAGGATATGGACAGTGAGGAGGAGAAGAGGAGAGGGACAGTGAGGAGGAGAAGAGGATAGAGGGACCCTGAGGGAGAGAAGAGGAGAGAGGGACCCTGAGGGAGAGAAGAGGAGAGAGGGACCTTGAGGGAGAGAAGAGGGACAGTGAGGGAGAGAAGAGGAGAGAGGGACAGTGAGGAGGAGAAGAAGAGAGAGGGACCCTGAGGGAGAGAAAAGGGACAGTGACGGGAGAAGAGGATAGAGGGACAGTGAGGGAGAGTAGAGGGACAGTGAGGGGAGAAGAGGAGAGGGACAGTGAGGGAGAGAAAAGGGACAGTAAGGGGAGAAGAGGATAGAGGGACAGTGAGGGAGAATAGAGGGACGGTGAGGGGAGAAGAGGAGAGAGGTACAGTGAGGGAGAGAAGAGGAGAGAGGGACCGTGAGGGAGAGAAAAGGGACAGTGAGGGGAGAAGAGGGTAGAGGGACAGTGAGGGGAGAAGAGGAGAGAGGTACAGTGAGGGAGAGAAGAGGAGAGAGGGACCGTGAGGGAGAGAAAAGGGACAGTGAGGGGAGAAGAGGATAGAGGGACAGTGAGGGAGAGGAGAGGGACAGTGAGGGAAAGAGTAGACAAACTCAAAATGAAGCCCACTGCGAGAAGCTAGGGACAAGGCCATGCACTAGTTATACTATATACCTGGAGCTAGGACTGACAAGTTTCACAGCCAACAAAGACTAAAGAGAGAAACCACCTCTATGGTCATGACCTTGAGGAGGAACCTCACAGTGTTTCTGTATGCCTGCTGCTGGATTCTACTATACAATGTGTGTGTGTGTGTGTGTGTGTGTGTGTCTGGCCAGCCGGTGTTTGAATCTTTGCCAGCCTCCATGTTTTATTCTGTTTCATGTTGCGGACGCTCCTGCCACTCACTGTCAACGTGCACTCACACGTACAGACACACACCACTCACTAGCTGTCAGTGCCAGCCCACTCAACTGGCTTCAAAGCCTGACACTGTCTGTCTCTTCATCAAGCACACACACACACACACACACACACACACACACACACACACACACACACACACACACACACACACACACACACACACACACACACACACACACACACACACACACACACCGTTTGTTCCTTCTTCACACACTCGTTGACCCAGGTGTGTGTGTGTATCTGTGTGTGTGTGTGTGTGTATCTGTGAGAGTAGGACTTGAACTTCTCACCTCTTCAACCCCAGTGACTTGTCACATTTGACAAATACCACTTAGTCATAACAAACAAATCCATCTAGCATTACTGCAAATCACCCATCTAATCAGTGCTAAGAGCACAGGGATAGTAGCACGTCCTGTTATCTCGCTCACACAGCCGGAACAGTGTGGCAGCAGCTCTCATCACACCAGGAAGTGATAGTGTGATATAGCCACTACTAATCTAGACCACCAGAAACCCCAATAACACTAGTGATAAGTAGGATAACATCTATCCATTTCAGAATACACTGCAGTCTCTGGACAGAACAACATATATACAGACCACATTGATCACATTGATCACATGATCACATTCGTCATGACATTTACTTGACTAAAGCTATAAAATATTTAATACTACTTTATTAAATACCACCCCCGTGATACATGATTCTAACCCTGGGCACTGAACAGTGAGACTATTGTAGCTGCTTAGCTGTGAGCTACCAGTGTAGAGAAAGAGACAGAGAGAAGGGCCTTTTCAGGTCAGGCTGACCCGGGGGGGGTCTGATCTGAGGATGAGAGGAGAGAGAGAGGTAAGGAGCTGACTAAGGATAACCCTGTGGAGACAGAGAGAGAGGTAAGGGGCTGACTGAGGATAACCCTGTGGAGACAGATAGAGAGGCAAGGAGCTGACTGAGGATAACCCTGTGGAGACAGAGAGAGAGGCAAGGAGCTGACTGAGGATAACCATGTGGAAACAGAGAGAGAGGCAAGGAGCTGACTGAGGATAACCATGTGGAAACAGAGAGAGAGGCAAGGAGCTGACTGAGGATAACCCTGTGGAGACAGAGAGAGAGGCAAGGAGCTGACTGAGGATAACCATGTGGAAACAGGGAGAGAGGCAAGGAGCTGACTGAGGATAACCCTGTGGAGACAGAGAGAGAGGCAAGGAGCTGACTGAGGATAACCCTGTGGAGACAGAGAGAGAGGCAAGGAGCTGACTGAGGATAACCCTGTGGAGAACAGAGAGAGAGGCAAGGAGCTGACTGAGGATAACCATGTGGAAACAGAGAGAGAGGCAAGGAGCTGACTGAGGATAACCCTGTGGAGACAGAGAGAGAGGCAAGGAGCTGACTGAGGATAACCCTGTGGAGACAGAGAGAGAGGCAAGGAGCTGACTGAGGATAACCCTGTGGAGACAGAGAGAGAGGCAAGGAGCTGACTGAGGATAACCCTGTGGAGACAGAGAGAGAGGCAAGGAGCTGACTGAGGATAACCCTGTGGAAACAGAGAGAGAGGCAAGGAGCTGACTGAGGATAACCCTGTGGAGACAGATAGAGAGGCAAGGAGCTGACTGAGGATAACCATGTGGAAACAGAGAGAGAGGCAAGGAGCTGACTGAGGATAACCCTGTGGAGACAGAGAGAGAGGCAAGGAGCTGACTGAGGATAACCCTGTGGAGACAGATAGAGAGGCAAGGAGCTGACTGAGGATAACCCTGTGGAGACAGAGAGAGAGGCAAGGAGCTGACTGAGGATAACCATGTGGAGACAGAGAGAGAGACACATGGCTCTGGAGCTTGACACAATCCACCCCTCTCTCCTCTCCTTTCTTTCTTTCTTTCTTTCTTTCTCCCCCTCCCTTCCCCTCCTCTCTCTCCCGCCTCTTCGTTCTTTCTCTCTCTCATACTGAGGCTTTATTATCACAGCATGCGATTGCACTACTCCTAAATAAACAAATATATAAACAAACAGCACTCAGCCAGGGGCGATCTTCTAACAATGTGCTCCCCTGTATTTCAGATTCCTGCTCCAGAAAAACATACAGCAACCCAGACAAATATGAGCAAAAACAACTTCACTGCGGAAAGACACAAGCATTTCAATCATTTATTAGATTTGGAGCAGTTACATCTGAAACACTAACCTAGTGTCCTCTGATTAAGGATGGCTCCTCCACATACTGATCGACTGTCAGGATCAATTAACCTTCTCTTCAATTGTCTAAGGACCAGACTCTAGGGAGGAAGTTCAGAGGTTTCAGCGCATTGCCTAGCGTATTGACTGGCGTATTGACTAGCGTATTGCCTAGATTATTGACTAGCGTACTGACTAGCGTAATTGACTAGCGTACTGACTAGCGTAATTGACTAGCATATTGACTAGCGTATTGACAAGCGTGACTAGCGTATTGACTAGCGTATTGCCTAGCGTATTTGACTAGTGTATTGACTAGTGTGGCTTGCGTATTGCCTAGCGTATTGACTAGCGTATTGACTAGCGTAATGACTAGCGTATTGACTAGCGTATTGACTAGAGTGGCTTGCGTATTGCCTAGCGTACTGACTAGCGTATTGACTATTGACTAGCGTATTGACTAGCGTAATGACTAGCGTATTGACTATTGACTAGCGTATTGACTAGCGTATTGACTAGCGTATTGACTAGCGTATTGACTAGCGTATTGACTAGCGCGTATTGACTAGCGTATTGACTAGCGTATTGACTAGCGTAATGACTAGCGTATTGACTAGCGACTAGAGTTGGCTAGCGTATTGCCTAGCGTATTGACTAGCGTATTGACTAGCGTATTGACTAGCGTAGCTAGCGTATTGACCTAGCGTACTTGACTAGCGTATTGACTAGCGTATTGACTACTAGCGTACTGACTAGCGTATTGACTAGCGTATTGACTAGCGTATTGACTAGCGTATTGACTAGCGTACTGATTAGCGTACTGACTAGCGTATTGACTAGCGTATTGACTAGCGTATTGACTAGCGTATTGACTAGCATATTGACTAGCGTACTGACTAGCGTATTGACTAGCGTACTGACTAACGTATTGACTAGCATATTGACTAGCGTAATGACTAGCGTATTGACTAGTGTATTGACTAGCGTGGCTTGCGTATTGCCTAGCGTACTGACTAGCGTATTGACTAGCATATTGACTAGCGTATTGACTAGCGTATTGACTAGCGTATTGACTAGCGTACTGACTAGCATATTGCCTAGCTACCTCAACGGAGAGAGCAAACCCAGTTATCAGAGATCTTTACACACTAAACAGTACCTTTTCATGTGGTAAAGGTACGTAAAGGTGTGGTAAAGGTACGCTATGTGTTTCTGCATGGATTCACAGTGCTAATCTGTGTCATTTGTCAGGCGAGCACAATTCCTGCTGTGATTCACAGCGCTAATCTGTGTCATTCGTCAGGCGAGCACAATTCCTGCTGTGATTCACAGCGCTAATCTGTGTCATTCGTCAGGCGAGCACAATTCCTGCTGTGATTCACAGCGCTAATTTGTGTCATTTGTCAGGCGAGCACAATTCCTGCTGTGATTCACAGCGCTAATCTGTGTCATTCGTCAGGCGAGCACAATTCCTGCTGTGATTCACAGCGCTAATCTGTGTCATTCGTCAGGCGAGCACAATTCCTGCTGTGATTCACAGCGCTAATCTGTGTCATTCGTCAGGCGAGCACAATTCCTGCTGTGATTCACAGCGCTAATCTGTGTCATTCGTCAGGCGAGCACAATTACTGCTGTGATTCACAGCGCTAATCTGTGTCATTTGTCAGGCGAGCACAATTCCTGCTGTGATTTACAGCGCTAATCTTAATCTATGTAATTCGTCAGGCGAGCACAATTACTGCTGTGATTCACAGCGCTAATCTGTGTCATTCGTCAGGCGAGCACAATTCCTGCTGTGATTCACAGCGCTAATCTGTGTCATTTGTCAGGTGAGCACAATTACTGCTGTGATTCACAGCGCTAATCTGTGTCATTCGTCAGGCGAGCACAATTACTGCTGTGATTCACAGCGCTAATCTGTGTCATTTGTCAGGCGAGCACAATTCCTGCTGTGATTCACAGCGCTAATCTGTGTCATTTGTCAGGCGAGCCCAATTCCTGCTGTGATTCACAGCGCTAATCTGTGTCATTTGTCAGGCGAGCCCAATTACTGCTGTGATTCACAGCGCTAATCTGTGTCATTTGTCAGGCGAGCACAATTCCTGCTGTGATTCACAGCGCTAATCTGTGTCATTTGTCAGGCGAGCACAATTCCTGCTGTGATTCACAGCGCTAATCTGTGTCATTTGTCAGGCGAGCACAATTACTGCTGTGATTCACAGCGCTAATCTGTGTCATTTGTCAGGCGAGCACAATTCCTGCTGTGATTCACAGCGCTAATCTGTGTCATTCGTCAGGCGAGCACAATTCCTGCTGTGATTCACAGCGCTAATCTGTGTCATTCGTCAGGCGAGCACAATTCCTGCTGTGATTCAGCGCTAATCTGTGTCATTCGCAGGCAATTCCTGCTGTGATTCACAGCGCTAATCTGTGTCATTCGTCAGGCGAGCACAATTACTGCTGTGATTCACAGCGCTAATCTGTGTCATTCGTCAGGCGAGCACAATTCCTGCTGTGATTCACAGCGCTAATCTGTGTAATTTGTCAGGCGAGCACAATTCCTGCTGTGATTCACAGCGCTAATCTGTGTCATTTGTCAGGCGAGCACAATTCCTGCTGTGATTCACAGCGCTAATCTGTGTCATTCGTCAGGCGAGCACAATTCCTGCTGTGATTCACAGCGCTAATCTGATTCACAATTCCTGCTGTGATTCACAGCGCTAATCTGTGTCATTCGTCAGGCGAGCACAATTACTGCTGTGATTCACAGCGCTAATCTGTGTCATTCGTCAGGCGAGCACAATTCCTGCTGTGATTCACAGCGCTAATCTGTGTCATTCGTCAGGCGAGCACAATTACTGCTGTGATTCACAGCGCTAATCTGTGTCATTCGTCAGGCGAGCACAATTCCTGCTGTGATTCACAGCGCTAATCTGTGTCATTTGTCAGGCGAGCACAATTACTGCTGTGATTCACAGCGCTAATCTGTGTCATTCGTCAAGTGAGCACAATTCCTGCTGTGATTCACAGCGCTAATCTTAATCTGTGTCATTCGTCAGGCGAGCACAATTACTGCTGTGATTCACAGCGCTAATCTGTGTCATTTGTCAGGCGAGCACAATTCCTGCTGTGATTCTCAGCGCTAATCTGTGTCATTCGTCAGGCGAGCACAATTCCTGCTGTGAATCACAGCGCTAATCTGTGTCATTCGTCAGGCGAGCACAATTACTGCTGTGATTCACAGCGCTAATCTGTGTCATTCGTCAGGCGAGCACAATTACTGCTGTGATTCACAGCGCTAATCTTAATCTATGTCATTCGTCAGGCGAGCACAATTACTGCTGTGATTCACAGCGCTAATCTTAATCTATGTCATTCGTCAGGCGAGCACAATTACTGCTGTGATTCACAGCGCTAATCTGTGTCATTCGTCAGGCGAGCACAATTACTGCTGTGATTCACAGCGCTAATCTTAATCTGTGTCATTCGTCAGGCGAGCACAATTCCTGCTGTGATTCACAGCGCTAATCTTAATCTATGTCATTCGTCAGGCGAGCACAATTACTGCTGTGATTCACAGCGCTAATCTGTGTCATTTGTCAGGTGAGCACAATTCCTGCTGTGATTCACAGCGCTAATCTGTGTCATTTGTCAGGCGAGCACAATTCCTGCTGTGATTCACAGCGCTAATCTGTGTCATTTGTCAGGCGAGCACAATTACTGCTGTGATTCACAGCGCTAATCTGTGTCATTTGTCAGGCGAGCACAATTACTGCTGTGATTCACAGCGCTAATCTGTGTCATTTGTCAGGCGAGCACAATTACTGCTGTGATTCACAGCGCTAATCTGTGTCATTTGTCAGGCGAGCACAATTCCTGCTGTGATTCACAGCTCTAATCTGTGTCGTCAGGCGAGCACAATTCCTGCTGTGATTACATTTGCAAAAATGAACACCTGAGTAGTAGGGCTGTGTCTCAACTCTTCCTGTAGCACAGATTGGTAAACTACTACATTATCCCTCCTTGGATGTCCATGTACATTGTAACTATCCTGTAGAAGTGACTTAATCAGTGTCAGTTAACCATTAGGGACCAGAGGTTGAGGAAAACTGATATGAAGGAGTAAAACTAGTCTTACTACATAGGAATGAATGCACTAACTATGTACATAAGTAACTATGCACTAACTATGTACATAAGTAACTATGCACTAACTATGTACATAAGTAACTATGCACTAACTATGTACATAAGTAACTATGCACTAACTATGTACATAAGCGATGTATTGCTTTTCAAACTACTGATACGTACCAGTATGTCAAGGAAGGCAGCTTTGATCAGTGTGATCTGTGTGTGTGATCTGTGTGTGTGATCTGTGTGTGTGATCTGTGTGTGTGATCTGTGTGTGTGTGTGTGTGTGTGTGTGTGTGTGTGTGTGTGTGTGTGTGTGTGTGTGTGTGTGTGCGACAGTCAGTCCTTACCAGTATGTCGAGGCAGGCAGCTTTAAGCAGCGTGATCTGGTCAGCTATGGTGAGTCCTGTAAAACCAGGTACTCGTTTGGCAAACTCCACGATCTTTATAATGCACTTAGTAGCCAGCTCACTGAACTTATCCCACAGCCCCAGGTCCAGCCTCACGCGTTGTTCCGCACTCGACTTCTGGAGGGGAGAGAGAGAACACAGACTCATGCATTAGGAGACACTCACACACACGCACGCACGCACAGACAGACAGACAGACAGACAGACAGACAGACAGACAGACAGACAGACAGACAGACAGACAGACAGACAGACAGACAGACAGACAGACAGACAGACAGACAGACAGACAGACAGACAGACAGACAGACAGACAGACAGACAGAAATAAAGACAAACAGAGAGTAAGGCGAGAGGCCGAGAGGCACCGTCATCATGAGACACAGATCCAGTCTTCACCCACACACTCTATCTCACTGTATATAAATAATAGACACTCCACCATGACACTATATATCTATAGCCAAGGTTGTTTTTGCTTGTTGTAAATAGAGCTGAGCTGAGGGCGCAGTAATGAGTGAGAGGGAGCAAGAGGAGAGGAGAGGGAGGGGGAGAGAGAGAGAGAGAGAGGGAGAGAGAGAGAGAGAGTGGGGGGAAGAAAGAGTGGGGGAAAGAGAGAGAGAGCAGTAGAGAGAGAGTGGGGGAGAGAGAGCAAGGGAGAGAGAGAGGGAGAGAGAGGGGGAGAGAGAGCGTAAGAGAGAGATAGAAAGTGAGAGAGCAAGAGGGAGAGAGGTAGTGAGAGAGTGTGGGGGAGAGAGAGAGAGAGAGAGAGAGAGAGAGAGAGAGAGAGAGAGAGAGAGAGGGAGAGCGAGAGTGTAAGGAGGACAGGAATCAGCCATACAGCTGTGACAGGCAGCAGGGAACATTTTGAAGGGAGAGGAATAGAGGTGACGTATCTATATGTACCAGGCCCTACACTAACACACTGAGAGGAGAGGAGAGAGAGAGGAAAAGGGAGAAAGTAGAGACATGGAAAGGAGAAGGAAATAAAAGGAATTAAGAGAGAGACAGGAAAATGGCAAGCCATTAGGGAGAGGAGAATAGTGATAGCGCTAGGAATGAAAGAACAGATGGAGAGTGAAAGAGAGACAATGTGGGAGGAAGAGGAGGAGAAGCTGAAAGAGAAAGTGAGTTTGAGGGAGGTAGGAAGGCAGGCAGGCAGGCAGACAGGCAGACAGGCAGACCGTAAGCAGTCTTTGTCTGAAGAAACTTGGGGATGATGAGTCGTAGGTGTGTAAACATGGCACTCCCTGCCCTTGTTATAAAGTTGTTCAAAAGGCTCTTCAGTCCTGATCTTACAGTGGGTACAGCTTAACATAATCAACTCCCACGTATTGACAGTCAGATCATCTCTACGTACTGAATTAATATATGCTAATAAAGTTGTTTTCATCAGCAGCAGTTTGTCTTTGGTGAGAAAGTGAGGAGGAGGAGAAGGGGGGACTGGAAGAGGAAGAGGAGGGGGAGAGGAAGAGGGAGAGGAGGAGAGAGAGGAGGGGGAGGGGGAGAGGAAGAGGGAGAGGAGGTAGAGGAAGAGGGAGAGGAGGAGGAGGATGGGGAGAGGAAGAGGAGGAGGAGGAGGAGGAGGGGGAGGAGGGGGAGAGGGAGAGGAGGAGGGAGAAGAGGAGGGAGAGGAGGAGGAGGGAGAGGAGGAGGGGGAGAGGAAGAGGGAGAGGAGGAGGAAGAGGGAGAAGAGGAGAGGAGAAGGAGGTAGAGGAAGAGTGAGAGGAGGAGGGTAGAGACAAAGAGGGAGAGAGGAAGAGGGAGAGAAGAAGGGGGAGACAAAAAGGAAGAGGAGGAAGAGGGAGAAGAGGGGGAGAGAGAGGAGGAGGAAGAGGGAGAGGAGGGGTGCGAGGAAGAGGGAGGAGGAGGGGGAGGAAGAGGGAGAGGAGGAGGAGGGGGAGAGGAAGAGGGATAGGAGGAGCAGAAGAGGAAGAGGGAGTGGAGGAGGGAGAGGAAGAGGAGGTAGAGGAAGAGGAAGAGTGAGAAGACGAGGGGGAGAGGAAGAGGGAGAGGAGGAGGAGGAAGAGGAAGAGGGAGAGGAGGAAGGGAGGAAGAGGAGGAGGAGGGGGAGAGGAGGAAGGGGAGAGGAAGGGGGAGAGGAAGAGGGAGAGGAGGTAGAGGGAGAAGAGGAGGGGGAGAGGAAGAGGGAGAGGAGGAAGGGGAAAGGAAGAGGGAGAGGAGTAAGATGGTGGGAGAGGAAGAGAGAGATGATGAGGAGGAGGGGGAGAGGAAGAGGGAGAGGTGGAAGAGGGGGAAAGGAATAGGGAGAGGAGGAGGGGGAGAGGAAGAAGGAGAGGAGAGAGGAAGAGGGAGAGGAGAAGGGGGAGAGTAAGAGGGAGAGGAGGAGGGGGGGAGAGGGAGAGGAGGAGGGGGGAGAGGAGGGGGAGAGGAAGAGGGAGAGGAGGAGGGGGAGAGGAAGAGAGAGAGGAGGAGGGGGGAGAGGAAGAGAGAGAGGAGGAGGGGGGGGAGAGGAAGAGGGAGAGGAGGAGGGGGAGAGGAAGAGAGAGAGGAGGAGGGGGAGAGGGAGAGGAGGAGGGGGAGAGGAAGAGAGAGGAAGATGGGGGAGAGGAGGAGGAAGAAAGTCCAAAGTCAGCAGACAAGAAAATAAACCGATTCAGAACAGAGAATAGGCTGAGACAGGGGAAGAGGGAGAGAGGGATGGAATGTGGAAAAGAGGAGAGAAAGGGATGGAATGTGAGATGGAGGAATATAAGTGAGACTCGGGGGAGTCAGGGAAAGAGAGACAGCGGGAGAGAGAGGGAGAGTGAGAGAGAGAGAGAGAGGGAGGGAGAGGGATGAAGAGAGGAGAGTGAGAGAAAGAGAGAAAAAAAGAGGCAGACAAAGCACCATTCGGGGAATTGCTCACCTTACAGAGGTGTGTGTGTGTATGTGTGTGTGTGTGTATGTGTGTGTGTGTGTGTGTGTGTGTGCGTGCGTGTAGGAAGTGTGCGTTCAGTATTACTGTGGATGGAGAAGCTGATGATCATTTGTTTGTTTTTAGATAGTTAACATGAAATGGCCCATCTGTTCTGGATGACTGGGCCTTCCCAGCCGGCCTGCCTGTACTCACAGCAAGGTCACACACACACAGGTTGAAGTGTGTCTGTGTTTGCGTGCATGTTTGTGCGTGTGTAACGCGTGTGTGTGAGTGTGTTAAGGTGTGCACAAGTGTTTAACATTCTGTTTGACTGTGAACTTTATCCATAAAAAAGTTAAACTATCGCGCCCCAAAATGCTGCATAAATACATGTTTAATTGTATTCCTCCATATGTCGTCACTGACAGTTCAGAGAAAACTACGACTTTATGACTTTCACAGTTCAGAAAATAAAGGAAACACTAACGTCTCTGTCCTTGTTCACTTCACAGTCAAAGAAAGAGGCAGACAGACAGACAGACAGACAGACAGACAGACAGACAGACAGACAGACAGACAGACAGACAGACAGACAGACAGACAGACAGAGAAAGAAAGGCCTTTTGAATTTAATTGAGAGCGAGAAAGAGACAGAGACAGAAAAAGAGAGAGACAGAGAGAGTGAGAGAGAGACACAGAGAGAGGGACAGAGAGACAGAGAGAGTGAGAGAGAGAGACACAGAGAGAGGGACAGAGAGACAGAGAGAGACAGAGAGAGTGAGAGAGAGACAGAGAGAGAGTGACAGAGAGACAGAGAGAGTGAGAGTGACAGAGAGAGTGAGAGACACAGAGAGAGTGACAGAGAGACAGAGAGAGACAGAGAGACAGAGAGACAGAGAGAGAGTGACAGAGAGACAGAGAGAGTGAGAGTGACAGAGAGAGTGAGAGTGACAGAGAGAGAGAGGGACAGAGAGACAGAGAGAGACACAGAGAGAGAGGGACAGAGAGACAGAGAGAGACACAGAGAGAGAGAGTGACAGAGAGACAGAGAGAGTGACACAGGGAGAGAGAGTGACAGAGAGACAGAGAGAGTGAGAGTGACAGAGAGAGAGAGAGACAAAGAGAGAGAGTGACAGAGAGAGACAGAGAGAGTGAGAGTGACAGAGAGAGTGAGAGACAAAGAGAGAGAGTGACAGAGAGACAGAGAGAGACAGAGAGAGTGACAGAGAGACAGAGAGAGAGTGACAGAGAGACAGAGAGAGTGAGAGTGACAGAGAGAGTGAGAGACACAGAGAGAGAGTGACAGAGAGACAGAGAGAGACAGAGAGACAGAGAGAGTGACAGAGAGACAGAGAGAGTGAGAGTGACAGAGAGAGAGTGACAGAGAGACAGAGAGAGTGAGAGTGACAGAGAGAGAGAGTGACAGAGAGACAGAGAGAGAGTGACAGAGAGAGAGAGAGTGACAGAGAGAGTGAGAGAGACACAGAGAGAGTGACACAGAGACAGAGAGAGTGAGAGTGACAGAGAGAGTGAGTGAGAGAGAGACACAGAGAGAGAGAGTGGCAGAGAGACAGAGAGAGTGAGAGTGACACAGAGAGAGAGAGTGACAGAGAGAGTGAGAGAGAGACACAGAGAGAGAGAGTGACAGAGACAGAGAGAGTGAGAGAGAGACACAGAGAGAGTGACAGAGACAGAGAGAGTGAGAGAGAGACACAGAGAGAGAATGACAGAGAGAGTGAGAGAGACACAGAGAGAGAGTGACAGAGAGAGTGAGACACAGAGAGAGAGTGACAGAGACAGAGAGAGACAGAGAGTGACAGAGAGACAGAGAGAGACAGAGAGAGAGAGTGACAGAGACAGAGAGAGACAGAGAGAGAGTGACAGAGAGACAGAGACAGAGAGTGACAGAGAGAGACAGAGAGAGACAGAGAGAGAGTGACAGAGTGCAACATACAAAAAAGATGAGTAGATGGGACGTGGGGTTAAGTGAGAGGGACATGAGGTGTTTAAATCACTGTGAAAAAGCTGCAGCAGCCACTACAGACACACATCTCACTGACAACACACACTACTGTACTGTGTGTCACTGACAATACACACTACTGTACTCTGTGTCACTGACAATACCTACTACTGTAGTGTGTGTCACTGACAATACACACTACTGTACTCTGTGTCACTGACAATACCTACTACTGTAGTGTGTGTCACTGACAACACATACTACTGTACTATGTGAAACTGACAATCCCTACTACTGTATGTACTGTGTGTCACTGACAATATATAGTACTGTACTGTGTGTCACTGACAATCCCTACTACTGGGGATGGAGGGATGGGGATGGAGGGATGGGGATGGAGGGATGGAGATGGAGGGATGGGGATGGAGGGATGGGGATGGAGGGATGGGGGATGGAGGGGATGGAGATGGAGGGATGGGGATGGAGGGATGGGGATGGAGATGGAGGGATGGGGATGGAGGGATGGGGATGGAGGGATGGGGATGGAGGGATGGGGATGGAGATGGAGGGATGGGGATGGAGGGATGGGGATAGAGATGGAAGGATGGGGATGGAGGGATGGATAGATTCGGGGATGAAGACGAAGTCTCTGATATTAAAGCCACTCATCTTGTTCCTCCCATGGGTGAAGAAGGGAGGAGGGGAGAGGGAGGAAGAGGTAGATTCACAGTTTGATTCCCTCTCCTTCCCAACCCCCCTCTCACACTGCAATCTCAGTCAATTACCTCAGTCCTATAATTCAATAGAGCTGAACAAGGAAGTGGCCTGGGAGTTCTAATTTCCTTTAAAGGCATTTATCCAAACAAATTAGACAAGTTGCGACGTTAGAAAATAAGCTGCCAATGTAGAAACCACCGCTCTGTATTCCACACTGGCCGGGGTGTGTGTATGTGTGTGTGTAGGCATTACAAAATAATAAAAGACTTCTGGCAGTATTATTATCCAGTACCTGTGAAGGATAATGACAGTAGAGTATAGCAGTAATGATGTAGCTCATAGTCAATGGTTGACTGGGCTATATAACACACCCACACAACCCCCCCCTCCCCCCCATACACACACACACACTTCTCCTCCTTGAAGCTGAGGGCCACATATCCCTAATGTTTTATTTTGTCTTTTAAAGTGCCAGGGCCATTTTTCATCACCATCACTGTCAATGAAGCCTTATTCATTGTCACGCCTTAAGCCCTCTCACTCACCCTCTCTCTCTCCACACTATCTCCCCTCACCCAGCAGTGAACTCCTAAATCACCCAGGACTAGGATTGGAATATTTCACCACATAATTGGAGCTTTAACCTAATCTAGGGAGCTGAGAGAGAGAAAGCGAGAGTGGGAGAGAGAGAGCTGAGGAGGAGAGAGAGAAAGCGAGAGGGGGAGAGAGAGAGGGGGAGAGAGAGAAAGCGAGAGGGAGAGAGAGAGAGCTGAGAGAGAGAAAGCGAGAGGGAGAGAGCTGAGGAGAAGCAACGTTCAAAAGGCAAGTCAGGAACCAATTGCTTGTAATAATGAGGAAGTTCTCAGTCTGAGAGCCAACGTAATTACTAGTGATCCAGATTAAGGCTTTATCTAAGTACAGGCCTACTGCTACTGCCGTGACAGAACTGACAGCAGCACGCATCTTGCCTACATGACTTATTTAAAGCCACAGTTTTCTGTCATTGTGAAGAATGATTTTTAAATATTACATTACTATGGGAACTGGTTATTATTTACAAATATACACAGTTGAAGTTGGAAGTTTACATACACTTAGGTTGGAGTCATTAAAACTTGTTTTTCAACCACTCCACAAATTTCTTGTTAACAAACTATAGTTCTGGAAAGTCGGTTAGGACATCTACTTCGTGAATGACACAAGTCATTTTTCCAACAATTGTTTACAGACAGATTATTTCACTTATAATTCACTGAATCACAATTCCAGTGAGTCAGAAGTTTACATACACTAAGTTTACTGTCCATTTAAACAGCTTGGAAACTTCCAGAAAATTATGTTATGGCTTTAGAAGCTTCTGATAGGCTAATTGACATCATTGGAGTCAATTGGAGGTGTACCTGTGGATGTATTTCAAGGCCTACCTTCAAACTCAGTGCCTCTTTGCTTGACATCATGGGAAAATAAAAAGAAATCAGCCAAGACCTCAGAAAAAAATCGTAGACCTCCACAAGTCTGGTTCATCTTTGGGAGCAATTTCCAAACACCTGAAGGTACCACGCTCATCTGTACAAAACAATAGTACGCAAGTATAAACACCAAATCAAATCAAATCAAATTTTATTTGTCACATACACATGGTTAGCAGATGTTAATGCGAGTGTAGCGAAATGCTTGTGCTTCTAGTTCCGACAATGCAGTAATAACCAACAAGTAATCTAACTAGCAATTCCAAAACTGTCTTATACACAGTGTAAGGGGATAAAGAATATGTACATAAGGATATATGAATGAGTGATGGTACAGAGCAGCTTAGGCAAGATACAGTAGATGGTATCGAGTACAGTATATACATATGAGATGAGTATGTAAACAAAGTGGCTTAGTTAAAGTGGCTAGTGATACATGTATTACATAAGGATGCAGTCGATGATATAGAGTACAGTATATACGTATGCATATGAGATGAATAATGTAGGGTAAGTAACATTATATAAGGTAGCATTGTTTAAAGTGGCTAGTGATATATTTACATCATTTCCCATCAATTCCCATTATTAAAGTGGCTGGAGTTGAGTCAGTGTCAGTGTGTTGGCAGCAGCCACTCAATGTTAGTGGTGGCTGTTTAACAGTCTGATGGCCTTGAGATAGAAGCTGTTTTTCAGTCTCTCGGTCCCAGCTTTGATGCACCTGTACTGACCTCGCCTTCTGGATGATAGCGGGGTGAACAGGCAGTGGCTCGGGTGGTTGATGTCCTTGATGATCTTTATGGCCTTCCTGTAACATCGGGTGGTGTAGGTGTCCTGGAGGGCAGGTAGTTTGCCCCCGGTGATGCGTTGTGCAGACCTCACTACCCTCTGGAGAGCCTTACGGTTGAGGGCGGAGCAGTTGCCGTACCAGGCGGTGATACAGCCCGCCAGGATGCTCTCGATTGTGCATCTGTAGAAGTTTGTGAGTGCTTTTGGTGACAAGCCGAATTTCTTCAGCCTCCTGAGGTTGAAGAGGCGCTGCTGCGCCTTCTTCACGATGCTGTCTGTGTGAGTGGACCAATTCAGTTTGTCTGTGATGTGTATGCCGAGGAACTTAAAACTTGCTACCCTCTCCACTACTGTTCCATCGATGTGGATAGGGGGTGTTCCCTCTGCTGTTTCCTGAAGTCCACAATCATCTCCTTAGTTTTGTTGACGTTGAGTGTGAGGTTATTTTCCTGACACCACACTCCGAGGGCCCTCACCTCCTCCCTGTAGGCCGTCTCGTCGTTGTTGGTAATCAAGCCTACCACTGTTGTGTCGTCCGCAAACTTGATGATTGAGTTGGAGGCGTGCATGGCCACGCAGTCGTGGGTGAACAGGGAGTACAGGAGAGGGCTCAGAACGCACCCTTGTGGGGCCCCAGTGTTGAGGATCAGCGGGGTGGAGATGTTGTTGCCTACCCTCACCACCTGGGGCCCGTCAGGAAGTCCAGTACCCAGTTGCACAGGGCGGGGTCGAGACCCAGGGTCTCGAGCTTGATGACGAGCTTGGAGGGTACTATGGTGTTGAATGCCGAGCTGTAGTCGATGAACAGCATTCTCACATAGGTATTCCTCTTGTCCAGATGGGTTAGGGCAGTGTGCAGTGTGGTTGAGATTGCATCGTCTGTGGACCTATTTGGGCGGTAAGCAAATTGGAGTGGGTCTAGGGTGTCAGGTAGGGTGGAGGTGATATGGTCCTTGACTAGTCTCTCAAAGCACTTCATGATGACGGAAGTGAGTGCTATGGGGCGGTAGTCGTTTAGCTCAGTTACCTTAGCGTTCTTGGGAACAGGAACAATGGTGGCCCTCTTGAAGCATGTGGGAACAGCAGACTGGTATAGGGATTGATTGAATATGTCCGTAAACACACCGGCCA
>NC_056441.1:25488526-25523526 GCF_018296145.1 Oncorhynchus tshawytscha
TTACACCGGATCATCGCAGCTGTTGTTGGTCCATCTGCTATCCCTGGCCCACTAGCTTCCTGAACCCTGTGTCTCCCACTCGCCTAGCGTAGTAATCGACTACCGAACGGCTCCCTGTTTCATCTATTGCTGCTCATTGGACCCCATGATCACTCAGCTACCCAGCCGATGCCTGCTGGACTGTTCATTAACACGGTACTTCATTTTGTTTATCTTTCTGCCCCAGCCTCGAACTCAGGCCCGGTGTGTAGCTAACTGACCCTCTCTGCCCATTCATCGCCATTTACCCATTGTTGATGTCTTAGCTGTGTACCTGTTGTTGTCTTACCCGTTGTTGTTTTAGCTCTCCCAATCAACACCTGTGATTGCTTTATGCCTCTCTCTAATGTTAATATGCCTTGTATACTGTTGTTTAGGGCAGCTCTCATTGTTTTATTGTGTTGTGGAACCCCTAGTCCTGCTCAACATGCCTCAGATAGCCCCCTTGTCCCACCCCCCACACATGCGGAGACCGCACCTAGCTTAACTGGCGCCTCCAGATATGCAACATCTCTCATCCTCGCTCAATGCCTAGGTTTACCTCCACTGTACTCACACCCTACCATGCCCGTGTCTGTACATTATGCCCTGAATCTATCCTACCATGCCCAGAAGTCTGCTCCTTTTACTCTGTTCCAAACGCACTAGATGACCAGTTCTTATAGCCTTTAACTGTACCCTCATCCTACTCCTCCTCTGTTCCTCTTTGTGATGTAGAGGTTAACCCAGGCCCTGTGTGTCCCCAGGCGCTCTCATTTGTTGACTTCTGTAACTGTAAAAGCCTTGGTTTCATGCATGTTAACATCAGAAGCCTCCTCCCTAAGTTTGCTTTATTCACTGCCCTAGCACATTCCGCAAACCCTGATGTCCTAGCCGTGTCTGAATCCTGGCTTAGGACATTGTAATTACTTTGCCACTTTGGCCTATTTATTGCCTTACCTCCTTTCTTCATTTGCACAGACTGCATACAGATGTTTCTATTGTGTTATTGACTGTACATTTGTTTATCCCATGTGTAACTCTGTGTTGTTGTTTTTGTCGCACTGCTTTGCTTTCTTGGCCAAGTCGCAATTGTAAATGAGAACTTACCAACTTACCAGCCTACCTGGTTAATTAAAAAAAGGTGAAGTAAAATAAAAACAAATAGGCTGGAAGCAGCACAGGCTCAGCAGCAGAGCACAGGACCACTGTGCAGTTGTGGAACCTATCAAGGCTCTCTAAAGACTAGCGCAGAATGTCTATCTTCTCATGACACTCTCCAGATATTGATCATCAGTTGACATGAAGCACCTGCCCTAAAGACTGCTCCTAACCTCCTTTGATTGTCATGGATTTCCATTCTAAATCTATCCAACCGTCCTGGAATTGCATGGACAGGAGAGGTTATTGAGTTGTGTTGGGGAGGATTTATCTTATAATTGAGTTCTGGCTACTGCATTAGAGGGGGATTTGCAGTACAGTACAATGGATCGATTTCCTTTGTGGGCTCCGCCAGTCAGAAGTACACTATCACACAAAATGAAATAGACAGTGTGTCAACAGAGGGTTAGAGATGCATGCCTGTGGTGTGCGTCAGTGGGACATGGAGACAACAATCTATCGATGTCTGAGTTAGTCAGACCTCACTACACTGACATTGATGCAAACTGTGCCTGGAGAGTTAACTACAACTAAATATAAGTGTGTCTGTGTGCATGCTAATCTCCTGTGGTTGTGCCCTTGAGCAAACCTCCATCCAAACTGCACAGTGGCTGACCCTGGCTTCCAACCCCTCAGGGTCTGTGTGAGATTTTCTCGAGGGGTTGAGTTACGAATTTCTGTGATCTGAAAATGACAATATCCTGTAGTATACTTCTATTCTATTCTCTGTGTGGGTGTGTCTCTGTGTGTGTCTGTGTGTGTGTGTGTGTGTGTCTCTGTGTGTGTGTGTGTCTCTGTGTGTCTGTCTGTGTGCTACAGTACTAACCGTGGTGTATTTCCCCAGCTGGCAGAGCGATGGGAAGGTCTCCTGATGAGCCTTGCGTATCTTCTCTATGATGGCCTCTTGTTCTGCACTCAGCTCGTAGTTCTCAGTCAGCTCTGGCTTGGGACTCTCCTTCTTCTTCTTATTGCGGTCGTTCCTGACAGCTAAGAGAGGGGAAAAGGAAGGAATGGGAAACGATTAACTAACAAATGTCAACAATAAAAAGTTAATTGAAGCCTAAAAAGCATCCTACACATTTTGGACATATCAACCATTCAGCACAGTGTTGGCATTAGGCTGCATTTGTATTGTATTTATTATGGATCCCCATTAGTTCCTGCAAAAGCAGCAGCTACTCTTCCTGGGGTCCAGCAAAATGAAGGCAGTTATTAGTGAGCTACTCATATTCACAAAGTGTGTGATTTAAGATGTGAGTTGTCTGGAATTGCACACTGTACTAAAATATACAACACCACTTACGACAAGGAGACTGAGTCCATGCAGTAACTTTCTTCTGCCATGACAACTGTGTATTTAAGCACACAGTATCTATCTTCAGCAACACCAGCCACAGAACACAAATGGTTAAACTCTCTGTCACTCAGTCTTTCTCTGTCAGCTTAGTGTCATCACTGCACAAGATTAAAGCGACAATATGTAACTTTTTGGGCGACCTGACCAAATGTACATAGAAACGTTATAGATTTGTCATTCTAATTGAAAGCAAGTCTAAGAAGCGGTAGATCTGTTCCATGTGCACTATTTCTTTGCTTCCCATTCTTAAGTTTAGTTTTAAACTTTTGGTTTGGTACACCAGCTTCAAACAGCCGTAAATACAATATTTCAGGTTATTTAAAATATATTTCACAGCAGTTTAGATGGTACAATGATTCTCTACTTGCTTGTTTTGTCACATAAACTGACATTTTAGCAACCAAGAAATGGAGGAGGGATTTTTGCATAGTTCATCATCAAAGTGTATAAAAAAAGTCAGCTAGAGCTTCAGAACAACAGTGTTTAATTTGGCCAGACGTTATCTCAACACGATGAAAGAGGCTGATCTTCTGACGGCCCTGGCATCGTCTCAGAGTAGCGCCCACTGGTGGTTGCTGTGGCAACCCCGAGGGCAGTTCCATGTGATGGCGTGTTTATGTGTGGAGGCTGTTGGGATTCGGTGTGCGTTTGTGTGCGTTCTGACAAAGGAGGTTGAGATGTTCCTTTCCTTCCTCATCTTCTCTCATTCAATGAGAGAGCAGGAGAGAATCAACAACATCAAGGTCACCTCTCTAACCACTGAGGCACGTACATGGAGAGAGAGACAGAGACACTCAGAGAGAGAGACAGAGACAATCAGAGAGAGAGACAGAGAGCAGAATTAGGCCGATACTCGCTAATGAACAAAATCCAGAAAAGAGCCGTTAACTTCTTCGAGATAGGGGGCGCTCTTTTAATTTTTGGAAAAAAACGTTCCTGTTTTAAACAAGATATTTTGTCACGAAAAGATGCTCGACTATGCATGTAATTGACAGCTTTGGAAAGAAAAAACTCTGACATTTCCAAAACTGCAAAGATATTATCTGTGAGTGCCCCAGAACTAATGCTACAGGCAAAACCAAGATGAGATTTCATACAGGAAATGGTCCAGATTTTGAATGCCCTGTGTTCCAATGTCTCCTTATATGGCTGTGAATGCGCCAGGAATGAGCCTGCACTTTCTGTCGTTTCCCCAAGGTGTCTGCAGCATTGTGACGTATTTGTAGGCATATCATTGGAAGATTGACCATAAGAGACTACATTTACCAGGTGTCCGCCCGGTGTCCTCCGTCGAAATTATTGCGTAATCTTCAGGTCCATGCGCGTTCCATTTTCTTCAGAGGAGAAACCAAACTGCCAAGAATGATTTATCATCGATAGATATGTGAAAAACACCTTGAGGATTGATTCTAAACAACGTTTGCCATGTTTCTGTCGATATTATGGAGTTAATTTGGAAAAAAAGTTTGCGTTGTAATGACTTAATTTTCAGGTTTTTTCTTACCCAAACATGATGAACAAAACGGAGCGTCCTACACAAATAATCTTTTTGGAAAAACTGAACATTTGCTATCTAACTGAGTCTCCTCATTGAAAACATCTGAAGTTCTTCAAAGGTAAATTATTTCATTTGAATGCTTTTATTGTTTTTGTGAAAATGTTGCATGCTGAATGCTAGGCTTAATGCTATGCTAGGCTATCAATACTCTTACACAAATGCTTGTTTAGCTATGGTTCAAAAGCATATTTTGTGGGGGTGCTTTGCTGCAGGAGGGACTGGTGCACTTCACAAAATAGATGGCATCATGAGGTAGGAAAATTATGTGGATTTATTGAAGCAACATCTCAAGACATCAGTCAGGAAGTTAAAGCTTGGTCGCAAACGGGTCTTCCAAATGGACAATGACCCCAACCATACTTCCAAAGTTGTGGCAAAATGACTTAAGGACAACAAAGTCAAGGTATTGGAGTGGCTATCACAAAGCCCTGACCTCAAATCAAATCAAATCAAATTTTATTTGTCACATACACATGGTTAGCAGATGTTAATGCGAGTGTAGCGAAATGCTTGTGCTTCTAGTTCCGACAATGCAGTAATAATCCAACAAGTAATCTAACTACCAATTAAAAAAAAAACTACTGTCTTATACACAGTGTAAGGGGATAAAGAATATGTACATAAAGATATATGAATGAGTGATGGTACAGAGCAGCTTAGGCAAGATACAGTAGATGGTATCGAGTACAGTATATACATATGAGATGAGTATGTAAACAAAGTGGCATAGTTAAAGTGGCTAGTGATACATGTATTACATAAGGATGCAGTAGATGATATAGAGTACAGTATATACGTATACATATGAGATGAATAATGTAGGGTATGTAAACATTATATTAGGTAGCATTGTTTAAAGTGGCTAGTGATATATTTTACATCATTTCCCATCAATTGCCATTATTAAAGTGGCTGGAGTTGAGTCAGTGTGTTGGCAGCAGCCACTCAATGTTAGACCTCAATCGTATAGAAAATTTGTGGGTAGAACTGAAAAAGCTTGTGCGAGCAAGGAGGCCTACAAACCTGTCTCAGTTACACCAGTTTTGTCAGGAGTAATGGGCCAAAATTTACCCAACTTATTGTGGGAAGCTTGTGGAAGGCCACCGAAACGTTTGACTCAAGTTAAACAATTTAAAGGCAATGCTACCAAATATTAATTGAGTGTATGTAAACTTCTGACCCACGTACATTCTTCAAATAACATGGTGATCCTAACTGACCTAAAACAGAATTTTTACTAGGATTAAATGTCAGGAATTGTGATTTAAACTTCCGATTGCAACTGTATTTTATATGCCATACATTATTGTTTGTTAACTAGTAAATAGCAAGCCTACAGCAAAGTGTGTTTAAAATATTTCTAACTTGTTAATCATTTCTGATAGTTAGTTTTTGCTACCACGTGTGTTTTAGTTTGCTTGAGCCTGCTAACTGAGGAGTGTTAGTTCACCTGTTTCCATACATGTTTCATTTTAAAACATTTATCTTACAAAGGAAATGTTTAATCTAACAATTCTGTACATGGAATTGTATTTGGGTTTTTTAAACACTTTTTACAGGAAAATGCCACGGCACTATCTGATGTGTGGAGACATTTCACTGCAGCTAATGTAGAAGGAAAAGCTGTGTACATTTGCAAATACTGTGCCAAATCATATGTGAAGAATGCAACAAAGATGGAAAATCATCTGGCCAAGTGCATAAAGTTCCCTCAGCGCTCACAACAAGCAACCTCTGGCAAAAGTCCCTCTACTTCTATTCGAGGTGAAAATTATGAATCAGACACCTTATCGATAGCAACAGCTCATGGTCCTCCTGGAATCAGAAGTTTTTTTTTACTCAATGGAGGAACGTAGTCAGAGAAATGCGGATGTATGTCTTGCTCGAGCTGTGTATGCGTTTTTAAAAACGTAACAAAAAAACATTTGCCGTTTGTTCTACTGTATTGACTGTTATGAAAGAGAAGTGAGTCCTTGTCTGTATCTATTGAATATAAACCTAGGAGCAGATAGAATGCAGTAAACCAGGATGCTTTAACTGTCCATTCTGATATAGGAGATTCTCACCTTGCTACAATTCCCTTGTCTCATACAAACTCTAATGACAAAGGTGGAAATATAGGTTTCGTTACAGGAAGTACAGAATGAAACCAGAGTGAACACCGGGACCCCCTGCGTGGTGTCCTGGAAAACCCAGAGTTTGTGATGGAGCTCTGGGATTGGAGGAGACGTTGGTGTTTGATGTCTGACACAGAAGGAGATTCGGAGGTTCTGAGAATCCTCAAACATACCAGCTAGAGGAGACAGGTGTTGACTCAATACAGGGTCCTGTTTATTCGGGCATGCGTCAGAAAACAGTGTTTCATATTGGACCAGGAAGTTCAGGAAGTCTCTCCCTGTACCAGTCTGTTTTTTCCGTTTGATGCCTGACGAACACAGCCCAGAGGGTCGATTTTGTGCAAAGAGACTGTGAAGCCTCCAGAATCGTTTGTTTGTTCAGTTTGTATCCTTCCTGCCAGCATCCTTGAAGACGCATTGTGTTAAGTCTATGTGGAAGAGTAATTGTCCTTTACAGCCCGACTAAGATTATAAACTACATATACTGTACCTCTATTTTTACTGACAGACAGGGTGTCTGCTTCTATCTTCTATGGATGTGTCCCAAATGGCACCCTATTCCCTTGGTGGACTCTGGTTAAAAGGGAATAGGGTGCCATTTGAGATGCACACTATGTGTCTGTCTCCACATCTGTCTGCTATCTGTCTGATTGTCTGTCTTTGATCTTCAGCTCTTTGAGTACTGGGAAATACAGACAACAATCCAAACATCAATTCCAATAATTTCTTAAAAACTGAAGGATTCCTTCATAGGACAACAGTATGTGTCCTCTCACCTCCATTGGGCTCCTCCCCAGTCCAGTGACATTAATGTCCAATCAATTCAATCCTAGGTCCCACCATAATGATAGCATACAGCATGCAGGTTAAAACAGAGTCTATTAAAGGGAATTAAACCGTCTGGTTGGGTTCGGGGTGTCACTAACCGCTGTGCGTGTCCCACCACAGCCACCACTAGCCGGCCTCCGCCCAGTAACCTGCCCTGAACCTTAATCACTGTCACTAGCCGGCTACCACCCGATACTCTATCCAGCACCTTAGAGACTGTTACTAGCCGGCTATCACCCGATACTCTACGCTGCACCTTAGAGACTGTTACTAGCCGGCTAACACCCGATACTCTACCCTGCACCTTAGAGACTGTTACTAGCCGGCTACCACCCGATACTCTACCCTGCACCTTAGAGACTGTTACTAGCCGGCTACCACCCGGTACTCTACCCTGCACCTTAGAGACTGGTGCCCATAAGAGTCATTGAACACTGGTCACCTTAATAATGTTTACATACTGTTTCACCCACTTTATATGTACATACTGTATTCTAATCATGTCTCACCCTATATAATGTGTGTATTGTTTTTATGTATTTATTGCTAGGTATTATTACTGCACTGTTGGAGATAGAAACACAAGCATTTCGCTGCACCTGTGATAACATCTGCAAATCTGTATACTCAACCAATAAACGTTGATTTGTTGCCCTATATGTGACTTCACGTGTAAGTAACGAGCCCTAAAATATATAAACACTCAACTTAATCAGCTGCTAAGGTCATTAAATCAAGAAACACACACACACATAACATTGTTGATGGTAATTTCACTAACGAGTAGAGACAATCGGAGAGGCAGGATAACAATACGTCAACTTTGACCTCCATAGACACTCACAGCTCTATAGAATAACAATTAACATGAGTGTAAGCTGTGTGGTGTGCGTGTGTGTGTGTGTGCGCGCACATGTGTGTGTGTACGTGTGGAAACAGAGGGCAGGGTGTCGTAACAATAATCCCAATGACAGTTAGTAGCTATAAGACCTGGGCCTGCTATGTGGGGGAAAACAACATGGCCATTGTCAACTGAAGGGCTTTCTGAATATGATTTACAGTTCTGTTGAACTTAAATGAATACAAGCCAGTTTAAATAAGGGCAGTTTTTCCTGTTTTGTGAAGGTTTGTTTTATGAATCTTCCTTTCACACAAATGTCAGGGATAATTCTGCAATGTCTTCCGAAGGTCTGGATGACGTTCTGGATGATGACATGGTGCGTCACGGAGGATGAGTTGGCTTAAATTGGGTGTTGTCAGAGCAATAGCAGAACAACCAAAACCCCCCCCAAAAAACATTCCCAGAAAGGGACATATTTTCAATGTTTTTTCTATTCTCAACCAACTCAGTTGGTAAGAGCGTAGCGATAGTAACAGCAAGATTGTGGGTTCAATTTCTATAAGGAAAAGACAATGAAAAACCCGAAACATTTCTTGCTGGCTGGAATGGTCAACCTGAGTTTAAGTCGCTCTGGATGAGAGCATCTGCTAAATGACCCAAATGTAAATGTAAAAATGGATGGCATTTGAAATTAACAACAGTAAACAACAGGGATGTTCTTCTGGGGAACAATAGGAGAGGACTTCGAGGAACAAAGACTAGTGGCAGCCAGCTCTGTCTGGCTTCTCTCTATTTCTATCCTCATCTCCCAAAGACTGAAACGGTAGTGATCAAATGCCGGGGTCAGAGGTTAGGGTCGGAGCGGCAGACGGTTGCCCAGTGATTGAACCAAACTGAATGACTCAAGGAGGACTTGGCTAGGCTGTGTTAAGGCTGGGCCTTGGGGAGGCAAGGGGGTAATGGTATGAAGCCAGTCTGGGTAGAAGCAGGACTACCAACCTTTTACAGCTTTGTATTAGGCCATCTGTTGGGTTCTGCATGAGTTTAATCTATACAAACTAGTGTTGTCACGATACCCAAATTTGACTTACGATACCATACCAAGTATCACATTCTGTTAAAGGTCCCCAAAACACACACATCCCTGGGTCGTTCCTCTTTTAGGTTCGCTGCAGCTAGCGACTGGAACGAGCTGCAACAAACACTCAAACTGGACAGTTTTATCTCCATCTCTACATTCAAAGACTTAATCATGGACACTCTTAGTGACAGTTGTGGCTGCTTTGCGTGATCTATTGTTGTCTCTACCTTCTTGCCATTGTGCTGTTGTCTGTGCCCAATAATGTTTGTACCATGTTTTGTGCTGCTACCATGTTGTGCTGCTGCTATGTTGTGTTGTTACCATGTTGTTGTCATGTGTTGTTGCTACAATGCTGTGTTGTCATGTGTTGCTGGAGCTGGAACCGCGCGTCAGGGAGGGGGTACTGTCACGCACACTCCCGCGCAGCTGCGACTCATGACACTCACCTGGACTCCATCACCTCCTTGATTATCTTCCCTACATCGGTCGCTCCCCTTGGTTCTTTCCTCAGGTGTTATTGACTCTGTTTCATGTCGGTGCGTTGTTTGTGGTTCTTGTTTAGTTTATTTATTAAAACACTCACTCCCTGTACTTGTTTCTTGTTTAGTTTATTTATTAAAACACTCACTCCCTGTACTTGTTTCTTGTTTAGTTTATTTATTAAAACACTCACTCCCTGTACTTGTTTCTTGTTTAGTTTATTTATTAAAACACTCACTCCCTGTACTTGTTTCTTGTTTATTTTATTTATTAAAACACTCACTCCCTGTATGTGTTCATTGTTTAGTTTATTTATTAAAACACTCACTCCCTGTACTTGTTTCTTGTTTAGTTTATTTATTAAAACACTCACTCCCTGTACTTGTTTCTTGTTGAGTTTATTTATTAAAACACTCACTCCCTGTACTTGTTTCTTGTTGAGTTTATTTATTAAAACACTCACTCCCTGTACTTGTTTCTTGTTGAGTTTATTTATTAAAACACTCACTCCCTGTACTTGTTTCTTGTTTAGTTTATTTATTAAAACACTCACTCCCTGTACTTGTTTCTTGTTTAGTTTATTTATTAAAACACTCACTCCCTGTACTTGTTTCTTGTTTAGTTTATTTATTAAAACACTCACTCCCTGTACTTGTTTCTTGTTTAGTTTATTTATTAAAACACTCACTCCCTGTACTTGTTTCTTGTTTAGTTTATTTATTAAAACAATCACTCCCTGTACTTGTTTCTTGTTGAGTTTATTTATTAAAACACTCACTCCCTGTACTTGTTTCTTGTTTATTTTATTTATTAAAACACTCACTCCCTGTACTTGTTTCTTGTTGAGTTTATTTATTAAAACACTCACTCCCTGTACTTGTTTCTTGTTGAGTTTATTTATTGAAACACTCACTCCCTGTACTTGTTTCTTGTTGAGTTTATTTATTAAAACACTCACTCCCTGTACTTGTTTCTTGTTTAGTTTATTTATTAAAACACTCACTCCCTGTACTTGTTTCTTGTTTAGTTTATTTATTAAAACACTCACTCCCTGTACTTGTTTCTTGTTGAGTTTATTTATTAAAACACTCACTCCCTGTACTTGTTTCTTGTTTAGTTTATTTATTAAAACACTCACTCCCTGTACTTGTTTCTTGTTTAGTTTATTTATTAAAACACTCACTCCCTGTACTTGTTTCTTGTTTAGTTTATTTATTAAAACACTCACTCCCTGTACTTGTTTCTTGTTGAGTTTATTTATTAAAACACTCACTCCCTGTACTTGTTTCTTGTTTAGTTTATTTATTAAAACACTCACTCCCTGTACTTGTTTCTTGTTTAGTTTATTTATTAAAACACTCACTCCCTGTACTTGTTTCTTGTTGAGTTTATTTATTAAAACACTCACTCCCTGTACTTGTTTCTTGTTTAGTTTATTTATTAAAACAATCACTCCCTGTACTTGTTTCTTGTTGAGTTTATTTATTAAAACACTCACTCCCTGTACTTGTTTCTTGTTTATTTTATTTATTAAAACACTCACTCCCTGTACTTGTTTCTTGTTGAGTTTATTTATTAAAACACTCACTCCCTGTACTTGTTTCTTGTTGAGTTTATTTATTGAAACACTCACTCCCTGTACTTGTTTCTTGTTGAGTTTATTTATTAAAACACTCACTCCCTGTACTTGTTTCTTGTTTAGTTTATTTATTAAAACACTCACTCCCTGTACTTGTTTCTTGTTTAGTTTATTTATTAAAACACTCACTCCCTGTACTTGTTTCTTGTTGAGTTTATTTATTAAAACACTCACTCCCTGTACTTGTTTCTTGTTTAGTTTATTTATTAAAACACTCACTCCCTGTACTTGTTTCTTGTTTAGTTTATTTATTAAAACACTCACTCCCTGTATGTGTTCATTGTTTAGTTTATTTATTAAAACACTCACTCCCTGTACTTGTTTCTTGTTTAGTTTATTTATTAAAACACTCACTCCCTGTACTTGTTTCTTGTTTAGTTTATTTATTAAAACACTCACTCCCTGTACTTGTTTCTTGTTTAGTTTATTTATTAAAACACTCACTCCCTGTACTTGTTCATTGTTAGGTTATTTATTAAAACACTCACTCCCTGTTCTTGTTTCTTGTTTAGTTTATTTATTAAAACACTCACTCCCTGTACTTGTTTCTTGTTTATTTTATTTATTAAAACACTCACTCCCTGTACTTGTTTCTTGTTTATTTTATTTATTAAAACACTCACTCCCTGTACTTGTTTCTTGTTTATTTTATTTATTAAAACACTCACTCCCTGTACTTGTTTCTTGTTTATTTTATTTATTAAAACACTCACTCCCTGTACTTGTTTCTTGTTTAGTTTATTTATTAAAACACTCACTCCCTGTACTTGTTTCTTGTTTATTTTATTTATTAAAACACTCACTCCCTGTACTTGTTTCTTGTTTAGTTTATTTATGAAAACACTCACTCCCTGTACTTGTTTCTTGTTTAGTTTATTTATTAAAACACTCACTCCCTGTACTTGTTTCTTGTTTAGTTTATTTATTAAAACACTCACTCCTGTACTTGTTTCTTGTTTAGTTTATTTATTAAAACACTCACTCCTGTACTTGTTTCTTGTTTAGTTTATTTATTAAAACACTCACTCCTGTACTTGTTTCTTGTTTATTTTATTTATTAAAACACTCACTCCCTGTACTTGTTTCTTGTTTAGTTTATTTATTAAAACACTCACTCCCTGTACTTGTTTCTTGTTTATTTTATTTATTAAAACACTCACTCCCTGTACTTGTTTCTTGTTTAGTTTATTTATTAAAACACTCACTCCCTGTACTTGTTTCTTGTTTAGTTTATTTATTAAAACACTCACTCCCTGTACTTGTTTCTTGTTTAGTTTATTTATTAAAACACTCACTCCCTGTACTTGTTTCTTGTTTAGTTTATTTATTAAAACACTCACTCCTGTACTTGTTTCTTGTTTAGTTTATTTATTAAAACACTCACTCCCTGTACTTGTTTCTTGTTTATTTTATTTATTAAAACACTCACTCCCTGTACTTGTTTCTTGTTGAGTTTATTTATTAAAACACTCACTCCCTGTACTTGTTTCTTGTTTAGTTTATTTATTAAAACACTCACTCCCTGTACTTGTTTCTTGTTTAGTTTATTTATTAAAACACTCACTCCCTGTACTTGTTTCTTGTTGAGTTTATTTATTAAAACACTCACTCCCTGTACTTGTTTCTTGTTGAGTTTATTTATTAAAACACTCACTCCCTGTACTTGTTTCTTGTTGAGTTTATTTATTGAAACACTCACTCCCTGTACTTGTTTCTTGTTGAGTTTATTTATTAAAACACTCACTCCCTGTACTTGTTTCTTGTTGAGTTTATTTATTGAAACACTCACTCCCTGTACTTGTTTCTTGTTGAGTTTATTTATTAAAACACTCACTCCCTGTACTTGTTTCTTGTTGAGTTTATTTATTAAAACACTCACTCCCTGTACTTGTTTCTTGTTGAGTTTATTTATTAAAACACTCACTCCCTGTACTTGTTTCTTGTTTAGTTTATTTATTAAAACACTCACTCCCTGTACTTGTTTCTTGTTTAGTTTATTTATTAAAACACTCACTCCTGTACGTGTTTCTTGTTTAGTTTATTTATTAAAACACTCACTCCCTGTACTTGTTTCTTGTTTAGTTTATTTATTAAAACACTCACTCCCTGTACTTGTTCATTGTTAGGTTATTTATTAAAACACTCACTCCCTGTTCTTGTTTCTTGTTTAGTTTATTTATTAAAACACTCACTCCCTGTACTTGTTTCTTGTTTATTTTATTTATTAAAACACTCACTCCCTGTACTTGTTTCTTGTTTATTTTATTTATTAAAACACTCACTCCCTGTACTTGTTTCTTGTTTATTTTATTTATTAAAACACACTCCCTGTACTTGTTTCTTGTTTATTTTATTTATTAAAACACTCACTCCCTGTACTTGTTTCTTGTTTAGTTTATTTATTAAAACACTCACTCCCTGTACTTGTTTCTTGTTTATTTTATTTATTAAAACACTCACTCCCTGTACTTGTTTCTTGTTTAGTTTATTTATTAAAACACTCACTCCCTGTACTTGTTTCTTGTTTAGTTTATTTATTAAAACACTCACTCCCTGTACTTGTTTCTTGTTTAGTTTATTTATTAAAACACTCACTCCTGTACTTGTTTCTTGTTTAGTTTATTTATTAAAACACTCACTCCTGTACTTGTTTCTTGTTTAGTTTATTTATTAAAACACTCACTCCTGTACTTGTTTCTTGTTTATTTTATTTATTAAAACACTCACTCCCTGTACTTGTTTCTTGTTTAGTTTATTTATTAAAACACTCACTCCCTGTACTTGTTTCTTGTTTATTTTATTTATTAAAACACTCACTCCCTGTACTTGTTTCTTGTTTAGTTTATTTATTAAAACACTCACTCCCTGTACTTGTTTCTTGTTTAGTTTATTTATTAAAACACTCACTCCCTGTACTTGTTTCTTGTTTAGTTTATTTATTAAAACACTCACTCCCTGTACTTGTTTCTTGTTTAGTTTATTTATTAAAACACTCACTCCTGTACTTGTTTCTTGTTTAGTTTATTTATTAAAACACTCACTCCCTGTACTTGTTTCTTGTTTATTTTATTTATTAAAACACTCACTCCCTGTACTTGTTTCTTGTTGAGTTTATTTATTAAAACACTCACTCCCTGTACTTGTTTCTTGTTTAGTTTATTTATTAAAACACTCACTCCCTGTACTTGTTTCTTGTTTAGTTTATTTATTAAAACACTCACTCCCTGTACTTGTTTCTTGTTTAGTTTATTTATTAAAACACTCACTCCCTGTACTTGTTTCTTGTTTAGTTTATTTATTAAAACACTCACTCCCTGTACTTGTTTCTTGTTGAGTTTATTTATTAAAACACTCACTCCCTGTACTTGTTTCTTGTTTAGTTTATTTATTAAAACACTCACTCCCTGTACTTGTTTCCCGTCTCTCAGCGCACATCGTTAAAGCTGCCACTCTATGTTGTAGTCTTAGGTCTCTCTTTATGTAGTATTGTGGTGTCTTTATGTAGTATTGTGGTGTCTCTCTTTATGTATTATTGTGGTGTCTCTTATGTAGTATTGTGGCGTCTCTCTTGTCGTGATGTGTGTTTTGTCCTATATTTTTAATCCCAGCCCCCGGCCCCACAGGTCCTTTGCATTTTGGTAGGCTGTCATTGTATATAATAATTTGTTCTTAACTGGCTCGCCTAGTTAAATAAAGGTTAAATAAACAAAAACATTGTATTACGATACCGCGGTGAAAAAAATCTAACGTCCTGTTCGCCCCGTCCCACCGAAGCTTGTTCCTGTTTTCTAAATGTTATGCGCATGTGCTACACAAAAAAACCTGTCACTGATATTCACACTCAATATATATACTCAATATATACTCAATAAAACACATATAGAATTGAACTTTACACTGTATAATAGATACTGCATAGAATGGCTGATTTGCTCCTATTTGCAAAGGCCTACCTGTGATCTGGCTGGAATGGGAGGGAGGAATGGGAGGAAGGAATGGGAGGGAGGAACGGGAGAGAGGAATGGGAGGGAGGAATGGGAGGGAGGAACGGGAGGGAGGAACGGGAGGGAGGAACGGGGGGAGGAACGGGGGAAGGAATGGGAGGGAGGAATGGGAGGGAGGAACGGGACAGAGGAACGGGGGAAGGAATGGGAGGGAGGAACGGGAGGGAGGAACGGGAGGGAGGAAGGGGAGGGAGGAATGGGAGGGAGGAACGGGACAGAGGAACGGGGGGAAGGAATGGGAGGGAGGAACGGGAGGGAGGGAACGGGAGGGAGGAAGGGAGGGAGGAATGGGAGGGAGGAACGGGACAGAGGAACGGGGGAAGGAATGGGAGGGAGGAACGGGAGGGAGGAACGGGAGGGAGGGAAGGGGAGGGAGGAATGGGGGAAGGAAGGGGAGGGAGAAACGGGAGGGAGGAATGGGAGGGAGGAGTGGGAGGGTGGAATGGGAGGGAGGGAGGAATGGAGGGAGGAATGGGAGGGAGGAATGGGAGGGAGGAACGGGAGGGAGGAAGGGGAGGGAGGAATGGGGGAAGGAAGGGGAGGGAGAAACGGGAGGAATGGGAGGGAGGAGTGGGAGGGGTGGAATGGGAGGGAGGAATTGGAGGGAGGAATGGGAGGGAGGAATGGGAGGGAGGAATGGGAGGGAGGAATGGAGGGAGGAATGGGAGGGAGGAATGGGAGGGAGGAATGGGAGGGAGGAATGAGAGGGAGGAATGGGAGGGAGGAATGGGAGGGAGGAATTGGAGGGAGGAATTGAAGGGAGGAATGAGAGGGAGGAATGGGACGGAGGAATATACTGTACATGCAGAATGATCTGTATCTCATTGTGGCAGTAAGGGGAAAAAACACTGCATGAAACCTTTACTTCACAGGAAACAGATCGACATAGACTCTCCTTCCTTCCTTCCCTCCCTACCTCACACCACTCTCTCTGTCTCCCACAAACACACACACCCTCTCTCTGTCTCCCACAAACACACACACCACTCTCCCTCTCTCTCCCCACAAACACACACACTCCCCTGTCTCCTCTCCCCCACAAACACACACACCCTCCTCTCTCCCACAAACACACACACCCTCTCTCTGTCTCCCTCTCTCCCACAAACACACACCCTCTCTCTGTCTCCCTGTCTCCTCTCTCCCACAAACACACACACCCCTCTCTCTGTCTCCCACAAACACACACACCCCTCTCTGTCTCCACAAACACACACCCTCTCTCTCTCCCTCCCACACTCTCTCCCCACAAACACACACACCCTCTCTCTGTCTCCCTCTCTCCCACACACACCCCCTCTCTGTCTCCCTCCACACACACCCTCTCTCCCCACAAACACACACACCCTCTCTCTGTCTCCCTCTCTCTGTCCCCAAACACACACACCACTCACACACACCCCTCTCTCTGTCTCCCTCTCTCCCACACACACACCCTCTCTCTGTCTCCCTCACACACCCTCTCCTCCCACAAACACACACACCCCTCTCTGTCTCCCTCTCTCCCACAAACACACACACCCCTCTCTGTCTCCCTCTCTCCTCCCACAAACACACACACCCCTCTCTCTGTCTCCCACAAACACACACACCCCTCTCTCTGTCTCCCACAAACACACACACCCTCTCTCTGTCTCCCTGAACACACACACCCCTCTCTCTGTCTCCCACAAACACACACACCCCTCTCTCTGTCTCCCACAAACACACACACCCTCTCTGTCTCCCACAAACACACACACCCTCTCTCTGTCTCCACAAACACACACACCCCTCTCTCTGTCTCCCTCTCTCCCACACACACACCCCTCTCTCTGTCTCCTCTCCCACAAACACACACACCCTCTCTCTGTCTCTCCCACAAACACACACACCCCTCTCTCTGTCTCCCTCCCACAAACACACACACCCCTCTCTCTGTCAAACACACACACCCTCTCTCTGTCTCCCACAAACACACACACCCCTCTCTCTGTCTCCCACAAACACACACACCACTCTCTCTGTCTCCCACAAACACACACACCCCTCTCTCTGTCTCCCACAAACACACACACCCTCTCTGTCTCCCACAAACACACACACCCCTCTCTCTGTCTCCCACAAACACACACACCCCTCTCTCTGTCTCCCACAAACACACACACCCCTCTCTCTGTCTCCCACAAACACACACACCACTCTCTCTGTCTCCCACAAACACACACACCTCTCTCTCTGTCTCCCACAAACACACACACCCCTCTCTCTGTCTCCCACAAACACACACACCCCTCTCTCTGTCTCCCACAAACACACACACACCCCTCTCTCTCTCTGTCTCCCACAAACACACACACCTCTGTCTCCCTCTCTCCCACAAACACACACACCCCTCTCTCTGTCTCCCTCTCAAACACACACACCCCTCTCTCTGTCTCCCTCTCAAACACACACACCCCTCTCTCTGTCTCCCACCCTCTCTCTCCCACAAACACACACACCCCTCTCTGTCTCCCTCTCCACACACACACCCCTCTCTCTCCTGTCTCCCTCTCTCCCACAAACACACACACCCTCTCTCTGTCTCCCACAAACACACACACCCCTCTCTCTGTCTCCCACAAACACACACCCACTCTCTGTCTCCCACACAAACACACACACCTCTCTGTCTCCCACAAACACTGTCTCCCACAAACACACACCCCTCTCTCTCTGTCTCCCACAAACACACACACACACTCTCTCTGTCTCCCACAAACACACACACCCCTCTCTCTGTCTCCCCCAAACACACACACCCTCTCTGTCTCCCTCAAAACACACACACCACTCTCTCTGTCTCCCACAAACACACACAAACACCACACTCTGTCTCCCACAAACACACACACCCACTCTCTCTGTCTCCCACAAACACACACACCCACTCTCTCTGTCTCCCACAAACACACACACCCCTCTCTCTGTCTCCCACAAACACACACAAACACCACTCTCTCTGTCTCCCTCAAACACACACACCCCCTCTCTCTGTCTCCCACAAACACACACACCCACTCTCTCTGTCTCCCACAAACACACACACCCCTCTCTCTGTCTCCCCACAAACACACACACCCTCTCTCTCTCTCTCCCACAAACACACACACCCTCTCTCTGTCTCCCACAAACACACACCTCTCTGTCTCCCACAAACACACACACCCCTCTCTCTGTCTCCCACAAAACACACACACCCCTCTCTCTGTCTCCACAACACACACAAACACACACACCCCTCTCTCTGTCTCCCACAAACACACACACCCCTCTCTCTGTCTCCCACAAACACACACACCACAAACACACACTCTCTCTGTCTCCCACAAACACACACACCACTCTCTCTCTCCCACAAACACACACACACCCCTCTCTGTCTCCCACTCTCCTGTCTCCCACAAACACACACACTCCTCTCTCTCTCTCTCTCCCACAAACACACACACCCCTCTCTCTGTCTCCCACAAACACACACACCCCTCTCTCTGTCTCCCTCTCTCACACACACACACACACTCTCTGTCTCCTCTCTCCCCACAAACACACACACCCTCTCTGTCTCCCACAAACACTCCCTCTCTCTGTCTCCCACAAACACACACACTCTCTCTGTCTCCCTCTCTCCCACAAACACACACACCCTCTGTCTCTCTCTGTCTCCCTCTCTCCCCACAAACACACACACCCCTCTCTCTCTCTCTGTCTCTCCCACAAACACACACACCCCTCTCTCTGTCTCCCTCTCTCCCTGTCTCCCACAAACACACACACCCCTCTCTCTGTCTCCCTCTCTCCCCACAAACACACACTCCCTCCCTATCTCCCACAAACACACACACCCCCTCTCTCTGTCTCCCAAACACACACACACCCCCTCTCTCTGTCTCCCACAAACACACACACCACTCTCTCTGTCTCCCACAAACACACCCTCTCTCTGTCTCCCTCTCCCACAAACACACACACCACTCTCTCTGTCTCCCACAAACACACACACCACTCTCTCTGTCTCCCACAAACACACACCACTCTCTCTGTCTCCCACACTCTTTACAAAACTCTGTCTCCCACAAACACACACACCACTCTCTGTCTCCCTCCACAAACACACACACCACTCTCTGTCTCCCACAAACACACACACCACTCTCTCTGTCTCCCACAAACACACACACCCCTCTCTCTGTCTCCTCTCTCCCCACAAACACACACACCCCTCTCTCTGTCTCCCACAAACACACACACCCCTCTCTCTGTCTCCCTCTCTCCCCCACAAACACACACACCCTCTCTCTGTCTCCCACAAACACACACACCCTCTCTCTGTCTCCCACAAACACACACACCACCCTCTCTGTCTCCCCCCACAAACACACACACCCCCTCTCCTCTCTCCCACAAACACACTACACCACTGTCTCCCACAAACACACACACCCTCTCTCTGTCTTTACCACAAACACACACACACCCTCTCTCTGTCTCCCTCTCTCCCACAAACACACACACCCCACACCCCTCTCTCTGTCTCCCTCTCCCCTCTGGAGCACAAACACACACACCCCTCTCTCTGTCTCCCTCTCTCCTCCCGACAAACACACACACCCCTCTCTCTGTCTCCCACAAACACACACACCCTCTCTCTGTCTCCTCCTCTCTCCCACAAACACACACACCCCTCTCTCTGTCTCCCTCTCTCCCACAAACACACACACCCCTCTCTTTGTCTCCCACAAACACACACACCCCTCTCTCTGTCTCCCTCTCTCCCACAAATACACACACCCCTCTCTCTGTCTCCCTCTCTCCCACAAACACACACTCCCCTCTCCCTCTCTCCCACAAACACACACACCCCTCTCTCTGTCTCCCACAAACACACACTCCCCTCTCCCTCTCTCCCACAAACACACACACCCCTCTCTCTGTCTCCCACAAACACACACTCACACTGCTCCCAACTTTAAAAACGTTAGGCACCAAACAGAATGTAAGGAGCACCAGAAAGAGATAGATTAGGTCTACATGAATCCTACCTTTGTAGTGAAGCAGACCCTTTCCCTTTCTTCCTGGGCCAATCACATTTGTCTAGACTTACTGTCAAGTTACCAGGTTGTTAGCTAGCTGGGTAAGATGACTGAACAAAGTTGTTTGTTATCAAACCAGCCCGCGACATGGTTTTTGAAATTATATAAATGTGTGTAAAATCGCGCAGGAAGAAAATAAACAGTAGCTCTGGTAATGAGACAAGCCATTTTCTTCGCTGTAAATCTGCAAGCATGTTTCAAAGCTGTGCTCGGCTTGTCCTCCCTGGCATTTGAATGCTGCGTGACAGCGAACTCACAAAGCCTCTGACTGGCCTGTGCTCTTGGTTATTATATCAGCTCTGTTTGCTGCTCCATTGTATTCAATGTAACATCAGAAGACGCATCAGGGACTGCATCCCCACTCGCCATCACGGCTAAATTATATTTACAAAACTGATTGAGGAGTCGATGCGCAGGAAGAGCGCACGGAGAGAACCAAGTGAGTGATGCCAGGTTAGGGGTTATAGATATGATATGCACATGGAAGTGAAGTGGACATTACTGGAGTGGCGCTTACAAGCAACTAGTGGCTGTTGCTTAAAAAATTCAACTGAATTTATAAACAAAACTAAGTTCATGAACATTTGAGAAAAGGCGCCAGTGGGTTCTTCAGGTTCGTAGGGCGGAAACAGTTGGTAGTATCATATGAAACTGCACTACGGTATTCTGACATGTTGGTATCATAAGTGTCACGACATTTTGGTACTGTGATATTACCTCGGTACCAGTATACCGTGCAACACTAATCGAAACACACAGAGGAGAATTAATGCATGAGCCCAAGGATATTCTGGCTTTTTACGAAGTCCCCTGAGAATTCCAGGACGAATGTGGTGCTTATAGGTTGATCTTCTACCTGGGAGTTAATTAACAAACAGGCATACACTGATGGTGAAAGCAAGACAGGAATCTGTCTGGGCTTTAATAACCAAAAGGGTGCACACTGATGATGAAAGCAAGAGAGTAATCTGGCTGGCTGAATCACTGAGGTATAAAATAACTGCTTCCAAGATGGACGCCCGTTGTCTTCAACGTAGTCTACTCATGTTCTCTGGAGCAAGCCTGAGCAGATACAACGTCATCACGTCATGCAGAAGCATGTCCGACATTCATGTCAAATGTTTAACGATGGGAAATATATCTTGGATATATTCCGTGGATATTTTTGGTACAAAGGTGACAACGAAATTATCTTTTTAGGATTTTTAGGAACTTCTCTCTGTGTCCGTCTACGAGAATTGTTTTTCTGGGCTCGGCTGCAGCTAAACTGCAGCATCGAAAGTGCCCTCTGAGCACAGTGGAATGCCTGCTTCTAGACCGGAACCCTGGGCTGAATGAGCAGTCATCTCTTCTCTTAACATGTTTGGACCCAGAACTTAATCGAGCGTCTGATTAATTACGCAAGACTTTAGTTCTGGGTTAACAGAGATTATGCTTGGACATACACAGTACCACTGTTGGCCGTACAGAGAATCACTGCTGGCTGTATAATGTACCACTGCTGGTCGTACACAGTACCACTGCTGGCCGTACAGAGAATCACTGCTGGCTGTATAATGTACCACTGCTGGTCGTATACAGTACCACTGCTGTCCGTAACTGCTGGTCGTATACAATACCACTGCTGGTCGTATACAGTACCACTGCTGGTCGTATACAATACCACTGCTGGTCGTATACAGTACCACTGCTGGTCGTATACAATACCACTGCTGGTCGTATACAGTACCACTGCTGGTCGTATACAGTACCACTGCTGGTCGTATACAGTACCACTGCTGGTCGTATACAGTACCACTGCTGGTCGTATACAGTACCACTGCTGGTCGTATACAGTACCACTGCTGGTCGTATACAGTACCACTGCTGGCTGGTCGTATACAGTACCACTGCTGGTCCACTGCTGGTCGTATACAGTACCACTGCTGGTCGTATACCACTGCTGTACCACTGCTGGTCGTATAATGTACCACTGCTGGTCGTACCACTGCTGGTCAGTACCACTGCTGGCTGTATAATGTACCACTGCTGGTCATATACAGTACCACTGCTGGCTGTATAATGTACCACTGCTGGTCGTATACAGTACCACTGCTGGTCGTATACAGTACCACTGCTGGTCGTATACAGTACCACTGCTGGTCGTATACAGTACCACTGCTGGTCGTATACAGTACCACTGCTGGTCACCACTGCTGGTCTGTATAATGTACCACTGCTGGTCGTATACAGTACCACTGCTGGTCGTATACAGTACCACTGCTGGTCGTATACAGTACCACTGCTGGTCGTATACAGTACCACTGCTGGTCATATACAGTACCACTGCTGGTCGTATACAGTACCACTGCTGGTCGTATACAGTACCACTGCTGGTCGTATACAGTACCACTGCTGGTCGTATACAGTACCACTGCTGGTCGTATACAGTACCACTGCTGGTCGTATACAGTACCACTGCTGGTCGTATACAGTACCACTGCTGGTCGTATACAGTACCACTGCTGGTCAGTACCACTGCTGGTCGTGGTCGTATACAGTACCACTGCTGGTCGTATACAGTACCACTGCTGGTCGTATACAGTACCACTGCTGGCTGTATAATGTACCACTGCTGGTCGTATACAGTACCACTGCTGGTCGTATACAGTACCACTGCTGGTCGTATACAGTACCACTGCTGGTCGTATACAGTACCACTGCTGGTCGTATACAGTACCACTGCTGGCTGTATAATGTACCACTGCTGGTCGTATACAGTACCACTGCTGGTCATATACAGTGCCACTGCTGGCTGGTCGTATACAGTACCACTGCTGGTCGTATACAGTACCACTGCTGGCCGTATACAGTACCACTGCTGGTCGTATACAGTACCACTGCTGGTCGTATACAGTACCACTGCTGGCCGTATACAGTACCACTGCTGGTCGTATACAGTACCACTGCTGGTCGTATACAGTACCACTGCTGGTCGTATACAGTACCACTGCTGGTCGTATACAGTACCACTGCTGGCTGTATAATGTACCACTGCTGGTCGTATACAGTACCACTGCTGGTCGTATACAGTACCACTGCTGGTCGTATACAGTACCACTGCTGGTCGTATACAGTACCACTGCTGGTCGTATACAGTACCACTGCTGGTCGTATACAGTACCACTGCTGGTCGTATACAGTACCACTGCTGGTCGTATACAGTACCACTGCTGGTCGTATACAGTACCACTGCTGGTCGTATACAGTACCACTGCTGGTCGTATACCACTGCTGGTCCAGTACCACTGCTGGTCGTATACAGTACCACTGCTGGTCGTATACAGTACCACTGCTGGTCGTATACAGTACCACTGCTGGTCGTATACAGTACCACTGCTGGTCGTATGCAGTACCACTGCTGGTCGTATACAGTACCACTGCTGGTCGTATACAGTACCACTGCTGGTCGTATACAGTACCACTGCTGGTCGTATACAGTACCACTGCTGGTCTGTATACAGTACCACTGCTGGTCGTATACAGTACCACTGCTGGTCGTATACAGTACCACTGCTGGTCATATACCCACTGCTGGTCGTATACAGTACCACTGCTGGCCGTATACAGTACCACTGCTGGTCGTATACAGTACCACTGCTGGTCGTATACAGTACCACTGCTGGTCGTATACAGTACCACTGCTGGCCGTATACAGTACCACTGCTGGTCGTATACAGTACCACTGCTGGTCGTATACAGTACCACTGCTGGTCATATACAGTACCACTGCTGGTCGTATACAGTACCACTGCTGGCCGTATACAGTACCACTGCTGGTACCACTGCTGGCCGTATACAGTACCACTGCTGGTCGTATACAGTACCACTGCTGGCCGTATACAGTACCACTGCTGGTCGTATACAGTACCACTGCTGGCCGTATACAGTACCACTGCTGGCTGTATAATGTACCACTGCTGGCCGTATACAGTACCACTGCTGGTCGTATACAGTACCACTGCTGGCTGTATAATGTACCACTGCTGGTCATATACAGTACCACTGCTGGCTGTATAATGTACCACTGCTGGTCATATACAGTACCACTGCTGGTCGTATACAGTACCACTGCTGGTCGTATACAGTACCACTGCTGGTCGTATACAGTACCACTGCTGGTGGTATACAGTACCACTGCTGGTCGTATACAGTACCTGCTGGCTGTATAATGTACCACTGCTGGTCGTATACAGTACCACTGCTGGTCGTATACAGTACCACTGCTGGTCGTATACAGTACCACTGCTGGTCGTATACAGTACCACTGCTGGTCCACTGCTGGTCGTATACAGTACCACTGCTGGTCGTATACAGTACCACTGCTGGTCGTATACAGTACCACTGCTGGTCGTATACAGTACCACTGCTGGCCGTATACAGTACCACTGCTGGTCGTATACAGTACCACTGCTGGTCGTATACAGTACCACTGCTGGTCGTATACAGTACCACTGCTGGTCGTATACAGTACCACTGCTGGTCCACTGCTGGTCGTATACAGTACCACTGCTGGTCGTATACAGTACCACTGCTGGTCGTATACAGTACCACTGCTGGTCGTATACAGTACCACTGCTGGCTGTATAATGTACCACTGCTGGTCGTATACAGTACCACTGCTGGTCGTACCACTGCTGGTCATATACAGTACCACTACAGTACCACTGCTGGTCGTATACAGTACCACTGCTGGTCGTATACAGTACCACTGCTGGTCGTATCAGTACCACTGCTGGTCGTATACAGTACCACTGCTGGTCGTATACAGTACCACTGCTGGTCGTATACAGTACCACTGCTGGTCGTATACAGTACCACTGCTGGCTGTATAATGTGGTCCACTGCTGGTCGTATACTGTACCACTGCTGGTCGTATACAGTACCACTGCTGGTCGCTGGTACAGTACCACTGCTGGTCGTATACAGTACCACTGCTGGTCGTATACAGTACCACTGCTGGTCGTATACAGTACCACTGCTGGTCGTATACAGTACCACTGCTGGTCGTATACAGTACCACTGCTGGTCGTATACAGTACCACTGCTGGTCGTATACAGTACCACTGCTGGTCGTATACAGTACCACTGCTGGTCGTATACAGTACCACTGCTGGTCGTATACAGTACCACTGCTGGTCGTATACAGTACCACTGCTGGTCGTATACAGTACCACTGCTGGTCGTATACAGTACCACTGCTGGTCGTATACAGTACCACTGCTGGTCGTATACAGTACCACTGCTGGTCGTATACAGTACCACTGCTGGCCGTATACAGTACCACTGCTGGTCGTATACAGTACCACTGCTGGTCGTATACAGTACCACTGCTGGTCGTATACAGTACCACTGCTGGTCGTATACAGTACCACTGCTGGTCGTATACAGTACCACTGCTGGTCGTATACAGTACCACTGCTGGTCGTATACAGTACCACTGCTGGTCGTATACAGTACCACTGCTGGTCCACTGCTGGTACAGTACCACTGCTGGTCGTATACAGCCACTGCTGGTATAATGTACCACTGCTGGTCGTATACAGTACCACTGCTGGTCATATACAGTACCACTGCTGGTCGTATACAGTACCACTGCTGGTCGTATACAGTACCACTGCTGGCCGTATACAGTACCACTGCTGGCCGTATACAGTACCACTGCTGGTCGTATACAGTACCACTGCTGGTCGTATACAGTACCACTGCTGGTCGTATACAGTACCACTGCTGGTCGTATACAGTACCACTGCTGGTCGTATACAGTACCACTGCTGGCTGTATAATGTACCACTGCTGGTCGTATACAGTACCACTGCTGGTCGTATACAGTACCACTGCTGGTCGTATACAGTACCACTGCTGGTCGTATACAGTACCACTGCTGGTCGTATACAGTACCACTGCTGGTCGTATACAGTACCACTGCTGGTCGTATACAGTACCACTGCTGGTCCACTGCTGGTCGTATACAGTACCACTGCTGGTCATATACAGTACCACTGCTGGTCGTACAGTACCACTGCTGGTCGTACAGTACCACTGCTGGTCGTATACAGTACCACTGCTGGTCCACTGCTGGTCGTATACAGTACCACTGCTGGTCGTATACAGTACCACTGCTGGTCGTATACAGTACCCACTGCTGGTCGTATACAGTACCACTGCTGGCCGTATACAGTACCACTGCTGGTCGTATACAGTACCACTGCTGGTCGTATACAGTACCACTGCTGGTCGTATACAGTACCACTGCTGGTCGTATACAGTACCACTGCTGGCCGTATACAGTACCACTGCTGGTCGTATACAGTACCACTGCTGGTCGTATACAGTACCACTGCTGGTCGTATACAGTACCACTGCTGGCCGTATACAGTACCACTGCTGGCCGTATACAATACCACTGCTGGCCAGTACCACTGCTGGCCGTATACAGTACCACTGCTGGCCGTATACAGTACCACTGCTGGCCGTATGCAGTACCACTGCTGGCCGTATGCAGTACCACTGCTGGCCGTATGCAGTACCACTGCTGGTCGTATACAGTACCACTGCTGGCCGTATGCAGTACCACTGCTGGCCGTATACAGTACCACTGCTGGCCGTATGCAGTACCACTGCTGGCCGTATACAGTACCACTGCTGGCCGTATACAGTACCACTGCTGGTCGTATACAGTACCACTGCTGGTCGTATACAGTACCACTGCTGGTCGTATACAGTACCACTGCTGGTCGTATACAGTACCACTGCTGGTCATATACAGTACCACTGCTGGTCGTATACAGTACCACTGCTGGCCGTATACAGTACCACTGCTGGCCGTATACAGTACCACTGCTGGTCGTATACAGTACCACTGCTGGCCGTATACAGTACCACTGCTGGTCGTATACAGTACCACTGCTGGCCGTATACAGTACCACTGCTGGCTGTATAATGTACCACTGCTGGCCGTATACAGTACCACTGCTGGTCGTATACAGTACCACTGCTGGCTGCTGGCTGTATAATGTACCACTGCTGGTCATACTGCTGGTCTGTAGTACCACTGCTGGCTGTATAATGTACCACTGCTGGTCGTATACAGTACCACTGCTGGTCGTATACAGTACCACTGCTGGTCGTATACAGTACCACTGCTGGTCGTATACAGTACCACTGCTGGTCGTATACAGTACCACTGCTGGCTGTATAATGGTCGTATACCACTGCTGGTCGTATACAGTACCACTGCTGGTCGTATACAGTACCACTGCTGGTCGTATACAGTACCACTGCTGGTCGTATACAGTACCACTGCTGGTCATATACAGTACCACTGCTGGTCGTATACAGTACCACTGCTGGTCGTATACAGTACCACTGCTGGTCAGTATGCTGGTCGTAGTACCACTGCACTGCTGGTCGTATACAGTACCACTGCTGGTCGTATACAGTACCACTGCTGGTCGTATACAGCCACTGCTGGCCGTATACAGTACCACTGCTGGTCGTATACAGTACCACTGCTGGTCGTATACAGTACCACTGCTGGTCGTATACAGTACCACTGCTGGTCGTATACAGTACCACTGCTGGCTGTATAATGTACCACTGCTGGTCGTATACAGTACCACTGCTGGTCGTATACAGTACCACTGCTGGTCGTATACAGTACCACTGCTGGTCGTATACAGTACCACTGCTGGTCGTATACAGTACCACTGCTGGTCGTATACAGTACCACTGCTGGCTGTATAATGTACCACTGCTGGTCGTATACAGTACCACTGCTGGTCGTATACAGTACCACTGCTGGTCGTATACAGTACCACTGCTGGTCGTATACAGTACCACTGCTGGTCGTATACAGTACCACTGCTGGTCGTATACAGTACCACTGCTGGTCATATACAGTACCACTGCTGGTCGTATACAGTACCACTGCTGGTCATATACAGTACCACTGCTGGTCGTATACAGTACCACTGCTGGTCGTATACAGTACCACTGCTGGTCGTATACAGTACCACTGCTGGTCGTATACAGTACCACTGCTGGTCATATACAGTACCACTGCTGGTCGTATACAGTACCACTGCTGGTCGTATACAGTACCACTGCTGGTCATATACAGTACCACTGCTGGTCATATACTGGTACCCACTGCTGGTCGTATACAGTACCACTGCTGGTCATATACAGTACCACTGCTGGTCGTATACAGTACCACTGCTGGTCCACTGCTGGTCGTATACAGTACCACTGCTGGTCGTATACAGTACCACTGCTGGTCATATACAGTACCACTGCTGGTCGTATACAGTACCACTGCTGGCCGTATACAGTACCACTGCTGGCTGTATAATGTACCACTGCTGGCCGTATACAGTACCACTGCTGGTCGTATACAGTACCACTGCTGGCTGTATAATGTACCACTGCTGGTCATATACAGTACCACTGCTGGCTGTATACAGTACCACTGCTGGTCGTATACAGTACCACTGCTGGTCGTATACAGTACCACTGCTGGTCGTATACAGTACCACTGCTGGTCGTATACAGTACCACTGCTGGTCGTATACAGTACCACTGCTGGTCGTATACAGTACCACTGCTGGTGTATAAGTACCACTGCTGGTCGTATACAGTACCACTGCTGGCTGTATAATGTACCACTGCTGGTCGTATAGTACAGTACCACTGCTGGTCGTATACAGTACCACTGCTGGTCGTATACAGTACCACTGCTGGTCATATACAGTACCACTGCTGGTCGTATACAGTACCACTGCTGGTCGTATACAGTACCACTGCTGGTCGTATACAGTACCACTGCTGGTCCCACTGCTGGTACCACTGCTGGTCGTATAGTACCACTGCTGGCCGTATACAGTACCACTGCTGGTCGTATACAGTACCACTGCTGGCCGTATACAGTACCACTGCTGGTCGTATACAGTACCACTGCTGGCCGTATACAGTACCACTGCTGGCCGTATACAGTACCACTGCTGGCCGTATACAGTACCACTGCTGGCCGTACAGAGAATCACTGCTGGCCGTATACAGTACCACTGCTGGCCGTATACAGTACCACTGCTGGTCGTATACAGTGGTCCACTGCTGGTCGTATACAGTACCACTGCTGGTCGTATACAGTACCACTGCTGGTCGTATACAGTACCACTGCTGGTCGTATACAGTACCACTGCTGGTCGTATACAGTACCACTGCTGGTCGTATACAGTACCACTGCTGGTCGTATACAGTACCACTGCTGGCCGTATACAGTACCACTGCTGGCCATATACAGTACCACTGCTGGCCGTATACAGTACCACTGCTGGCCATATACAGTACCACTGCTGGTCGTATACAGTACCACTGCTGGCCGTATACCACTGCTGGTCATACCACTGCAGTACCACTGCTGGTCGTATACAGTACCACTGCTGGTCGTATACAGTACCACTGCTGGCCGTATACAGTACCACTGCTGGCCGTATACAGTACCACTGCTGGCGTATACAGTACCACTGCTGGTCGTATACAGTACCACTGCTGGCCGTATACAGTACCACTGCTGGTCGTATACAGTACCACTGCTGGTGCTGGTCGTATACAGTACCACTGCTGGTCATATACAGTACCACTGCTGGTCGTATACAGTACCACTGCTGGCTGTATAATGTACCACTGCTGGTCGTATACAGTACCACTGCTGGTCGTATACAGTACCACTGCTGGTCGTATACAGTACCACTGCTGGTCGTATACAGTACCACTGCTGGTCGTGGTATACAGTACCACTGCTGGTCGTATACAGTACCACTGCTGGTCGTATACAGTACCACTGCTGGTCGTATACAGTACCACTGCTGGTCGTATACAGTACCACTGCTGGTCGTATACAGTACCACTGCTGGCCGTATACAGTACCACTGCTGGCCGTATACAGTACCACTGCTGGCCATATACAGTACCACTGTGTTACCGCTGGTAGCTCAGCTGGCATAACTACTGTAGAATCCACCCTGCTGCAAGGTCATACATAACATCACTGTCCAGGTGTCTCCCAGCCAGGACACACACGCACATGCATGCACACACACATACACACACACACACACACACACACACACACACACACACACACACACACGCAAACACACACACTCACACACACGTGCACACACACGCACACACCATTAGCTGCAACTCTCTGCTAGCGTGGGTAGAGTTATGTGTCGTTCATCGTTCCCCACCTGGTGGGTGTTAAAGGCTGCCATGGTATTATGGGATGTGGCAACTGGTCGCCAGGAGAAATATTCTGTTTATTTACGGGTGCATCTGTTAGGTTGCCATGGTGCCGGGTGGAGGCTGGGATGACACAGATGGTCCAGCCTGCGGCTCTCTCTACGAAACGTTAAGGCTGTGTGTTAACGTTATCCCAGGCATCCACCAGCCCAGAAAACTGTCTGTCAGCTACTCTAGCAGCCAGAGAGAAAGAGAGAAAGGACAGGAGGGAGGGAGGACAGGAGGGAGGGAGGAGGAGGAGGGAGGGAGGACAGGAGGGAGGGAGGACAGGAGAATAGGAGGGAGGGAGGACAGGAGGGAGGACAGGAGGGAGGGAGGACAGGAAGGAGGGAAGACAGGAGGGAGGGAGGACAGGAGGGAGGACAGGACGGAGGACAGGACGGAGGACAGGAAAACAGGAGGGAGGACAGGAGGAGGACAGGAGGGAGGACAGGAGAGAGAGGGGGAGGACAGGAGGGAGTGAGAGGGAGGACAGGAGGGAGGGAGAGGGAGGGAGGACAGGAGGGAGGGAGAGGGAGGACAGGAGGGAGGGATGACAGGAGGGAGGGAGAGGGAGGACAGGAGGGAGGGAGAGATGACAGGAGGGAGGGAGAGGGAGGACAGGAGGGAGGGAGGGATGACAGGAGGGAGGGAGAGGGAGGACAGGAGGGAGGGAAGGAGAGAGGGGGAGAGAGAGAGAGGGAAGAAGAGAGGGATGGAGGGAGGACAGGACGTAGCTCATTGACCAGATGAGGATTAGCTGAGTGTCCTGGAGAGCAGTGGTCCTATAAAGCGTGGCAGCGTGCTTGAAAGTGAAGGGTGTGTGAGAGAGTGTGTGTGGCAGCATGGCACAGGGCCCGACAATTAAATGTCTTAATTTAACAGCTTCTTCAAACAGAGGCCAAGATTACTTCAGCTGAAAGCTGCAGAGTAGTACACACTCCACACTAGATTACTACAGTAATACACACTCCTACCTAGAATACTATAGTAATACACACTCCACCCTACATTACTATAGTAGTACACACTCCACCCTACATTACTATAGTAGTACACACTCCACCCTACATTACTACAGTAGTACACACTACAGTAATACACACTCCACCCTAGAATACTATAGTAATACACACTACACCCTAGAATACCACAGTAGTACACACTCCACCCTAGATTACTATAGTAGTACACACTCCATCCTACATTACTATAGTAGTACACACTCCACCCACCCTAGAATACCACAGTAGTGCACACTCCACGCTAGATTACTATAGTAGTACACACTCCACCCTACATTACTACCCTAGATTACTACACTCCATCCTACATTACTATAGTAGTACACCCACCCACCCTAGAATACCACAGTAGTGCACACTCCACGCTAGATTACTATAGTAGTACACACTCCACCCTACATTACTATAGTAGTACACACTCCGCCCACCCTAGAATACCACAGTAGTGCACACTCCACCCTAGATTACTATAGCAGTACACACTCCACCCTACATTACTATAGTAGTACACACTCCGCCCACCCTAGAATACCACAGTAGTGCACACTCCACCCTAGATTACTATAGTAGTACACACTCCACCCTACATTACTATAGTAGTACACACTCCGCCCACCCTAGAATACCACAGTAGTACACACTCCACCCTACATTACTATAGTAGTACACACTCTGCCCACCCTAGAATACCACAGTAGTACACACTCCACCATAGATTACTATAGTAGTGCACACTCCACCCTGGGGCGGCAGGGTAGCCTAGTGGTTAGAGCGTTGGACTAGTAACCGGAAGGTTGCAAGTTCAAACCCCCGAGCTGACAAGGTATGAATCTGTCATTCTGCCCCTGAACAGGCCGTTCCTAGGCCGTCATTGAAAACAAGAATTTGTTCTTAACTGACTTGCCTAGTTAAATAAAGGTTAAATAAAGGTAAAATAAAAATAAATAAAAAATACCACAGTAGTACACACTCCACCCTACATTACTATAGTAGTGCACACAACACCCTAGATTACTATAGTAGTGCACACAACACCCTAGATTACCAACAGGGTCATACTGCATTTATTTGAACTTTTATTTGAACCAGGGTCTTTAGTGACGCCTCTAACACTGAGATGCAGTGCCTTAGACCGCTGCGATACAGCCAGGAATGGAACCAGGGTCTGTAGTGACGCCTCTAACACTGAGTTGCAGTGCCTTAGACCGCTGCGATACCGCCTGGAATGGAACCAGGGTCTGTAGTGACGCCTCTAACACTGAGATGCACTGCCTTAGACCGCTGCGATACAGCCTGGAATGGAACCAGGGTCTGTAGTGACGCCTCTAACACTGAGATGCAGTGCCTTAGACCGCTGTGCCACTCAGGAGCGTAGTGTACACCACCATATTTTACACACTCTACTACAGACTACAGTCTATGGTGTCTTTGGCTGCGTTTACAAAGGCAGACCAATTCTGATCTTCTAATCAATTAGTGGCAAAAGAGCTGACTTGATTGGTCAAAACACCAATTAGTGACTAAAAAGATCAGAGTTGTGCTGCCTGTGTAAACACAGTCTGTGTATTTATCTGGCAATAAAAGTATGTGTTCTCATGTTAATACATTGTTATTTCTAAAAGGAGCCCCTAAGGCCCAGTCCTTCACGTAACACCTGACCTACAGGGTCAATCAAATCAAAAGTTATTCAAGAGGGAATGACCTATTCATAGAATGAGGGAATATTATTCTGTCTTTCATTTGGGAGTAAAGAGAAGTAATAATATCTCTAGTTGGAGGAGGTGATGATGAGATGGAGGACTAGATGTATTCCATCCTTCCTCCTCCTCCCGCCATCCGTCTGGAAGTATTAAAAGCCCATCTATTTCCCAGGTCTGTTGTCTGATGCATCACTGGGATGTATCTGCTCCTGGTCATATGTTTGGAGTGCTGGGTAATTGATTGTCCTGGGGGCGTTCTCTCCTAGTGTTCACCTCGCCATGAATATCCCTCTCTTCCTTAATCCCTCCCCCCCACATACCCGACCCATGGGATGCACCGACCAACGCGCCCCTCCCCTCTCTTCTCTGGGAGCCTGTGATATATGACCATCCCCCCCACACACACATACGAACTGATACCATGCCCCTCCACACACACATACGAACTGATACCATGCCCCTCCACACACACATACAAACTGATACCATGCCCCTCCACACACACATACAAACTGATACCATGCCCCTCCACACACACATACAAACTGATACCATGCCCCTCCACACACACATACAAACTGATACCATGCCCCTCCACACACACATACAAACTGATACCATGCCCCTCCACACACACATACAAACTGATACCATGCCCCTCCACACACACATACAAACTGATACCATGCCCCTCCACACACACAAACTGATACAAACTGATACCATGCCCCTCCACACACACATACAAACTGATACCATGCCCCTCCACACACACATACAAACTGATACCATGCCCCTCCACACACACATACAAACGGATACCATGCCCCTCCACACACACATACAAACTGATACCATCCCCCTCCACACACACATACAAACTGATACCATGCCCCTCCACACACACATACAAACTGATGCCATGCCCCTCCACACACACATACAAACGGATACCATGCCCCTCCACACACACATACAAACTGATGCCATGCCCCTCCACACACACATACAAACTGATACCATGCCCCTCCACACACACATACAAACTGATACCATGCCCCTCCACACACACATACAAACTGATACCATGCCCCTCCACACACACATACAAACTGATACCATGCCCCTCCACACACACATACAAACTGATACCATGCCCCTCCACACACACATACAAACTGATACCATGCCCCTCCACACACACATACAAACTGATACCATGCCCCTCCACACACACATACAAACTGATACCATGCCCCTCCACACACACATACAAACTGATACCATGCCCCTCCACACACACATACAAACTGATACCATGCCCCTCCACACACACATACAAACTGATACCATGCCCCTCCACACACACATACAAACTGATACCATGCCCCAGTGGAGATTTTGTGTGGTCAGACACCAGAGAAACACAGCTGATGCTATGCCAGCCAGCTTTCTGAACTCTCTATGTCAGAGACCAGAGAAACACAGCTGATGTTATGCCAGGCAGCTTTCTGAACTCTCTATGTCAGAGACCAGAGAAACACAGCTGATGCTATGCCAGGCAGCTTTCTGAACTCTCTATGTCAGAGACCAGAGAAACACAGCTGATGTTATGCCAGGCAGCTTTCTGAACTCTCTATGTCAGAGACCAGAGAAACACAGCTGATGCTATGCCAGCCAGCTTTCTGAACTCTCTATGTCAGAGACCAGAGAAACACAGCTGATGTTATGCCAGCCAGCTTTCTGAACTC